>NC_060280.1:83179030-83354058 GCF_021613505.1 Equus quagga | reverse complement strand
GGCATAAGGGGCTATTTTACTAGGATTACTGTTTACGCAAGGAGGGATCTGAAACCAGATAAGTTTTGGTTAAGATTACTTCTTCTTTGTTCTTCAAATGGGTCTTCTTTGGCCCAATAGTAGATGTGCTGTACCTATGAGACTGTTTCCCCTCCAGGGCCCACCTTCAGGAGATTTGGGCTCGATTTTGTCAAGGTTTGTTCCCTGCAGCACCCTTAGTGGTTGTTACTGGCTGAGGGATCTCTGCTGTTTTGGGTGTTTTCCTATAAGCTTGTGACTCTGAGAACAAGAGGGACAAGTCTGTCCATAAGTAACCCTCCTGGGGCAGCACGGATGTGTGTGCTGCAGACAACTCCCCCAGCAGCAGCAGACACCACAGAGAAGGCTGCTTTGCCCAAAGTGACACCTCCAGGGGCAATTCCATCAAACTCCTCACATTATGGAGAACCTGGTACCTTCATGTACAGCCCTTGTATGAGTAAGGAGGGGCAATAGAAAAGAGCTAACACCAAATCCTAGGATGGGCTTGCTGGGTTGGGACAGGACCTGGATAAGAGTATAGAAATACTATATGCATTTCTTTAATCAACAGCTAAAGGCAACTATCTGGTTGGTTAAAAGATAGTAATATATATATTATATATTTTACATATATTTTTATATGTTTCTCTGTGTAGATATATAGTATATATGTATCTGTATACATATATGGTTAAAAATATATATGTGTGTATATAGATCTACATCAACACTTCTCAAAGTAGAACAAAGTTTTACTAAAAAGTGCTTCTAGAAAATAAAGAAGGGGGGGTCCATGGTGAAATGAGTTTGAGAAATGCAGACGAGCATTTCCCCACTACAGAGCCCCTCAGAAACCCTAACATGCAGCATGTTTCTCAAACATAGTTGACCATGGAAATCTTACCTCCAGGACATCTATTGGAAAAGTTTATAAGCTAAGAGTGTTGAGAATGATTATTTCTGCCTAATGAGATTATGTATGATTTGTTTTTTCTTCTTCTGCTTGTCTGCATTTAATATATTTTCTACAATGAGTACATACTACTATTGTAATGAAAAAAAAGATGTTTTAACAAAATGTGAACCCCTCCTGTCCTTGGAAACAGTGGGAAGGATTGAGCCTGAAGGTGGTGGCAGGAGTCTCTCCTACTAGGGAGGAAGAAAGATACAGAGGCTATGACCACATGGTGCTGGAGTATGACCCCAGCAGCAGTAAGGACTGTCTTCTCTCCCCCAACCCCTTTCTCTTTCTCTCTTTCTCCCCTACAGGTCTTTGAATACCTGGTTTTTCTTGCCAGGTTTTAGCAACAGGAACACTGGATGGAAGTGAGCATGAAGGATACATGGTGGATGTTTGCTATGAAGTTAGGGTTAGGTGGTGCATGACTATACAGAGACTATAAGCAAAAACAGTTCTAGGGTGTGGTCATCCGCAAAATTAGACAGCAGATATTTATGGGGCTCCTGGCTCACACTGGCTGGGGCTTGGTTCAGCAACAATTTCTCCCTCTAATGACCCCTGACATCTGAGTTCCCTGGGTCCTGGTCCCTCTCACACACTGGAGGCATCTTTTCATTTGCATTTTCATCCTTTCCATCAAAGTCAGTCAAAGTGGCTTCCCTAGTTAGGAGATGTTAAGATGTCAAACAGGACCTCACCCAGGCCACAGTGAAGAAAGAGGGAGAAGGATGAGAGGAGGAATCAACAGGGTTTACTTACTGAACTATTAAGGCCTCTGAAGCTTCCCTTGCCGATCTAGTAAGAGCTCAGGCAGGCTTCACTATGTTAGAAGAGGGGGTGAGGGTGGAGAAGTGGGAGGAAAAGGGAATAATAGGATGAAAGGAAGCAACATTATTTTCAGAGGCTGGCTTTATGCTAAGTTATTGTGGCACCTCCTGGTTCAAGAGAGTTTATTTATGGGGTTTCTTGAAATGTTAGAAGTCTATTTAGAAGGAAGATATGTATTTCATTACAGAAATATCTTTAACAGAGAAATAACTTTTAATTTTGATAAAGTCTAATTTTTGACTTATTTGTTTTAGGGACAACGCTTTTGGTATCATTACATGTATTTTTAAAGAATGAAAGTCATGTTATTTCTCTCCTTATCATTTCATAAATCATTACTTGAATACTAAGAATAATGCTTGACATATAATTATTCATATGCTGGATGAATACACAAATGAATAAAGAAATAAAGGAAGAATCATTCATGATGAAAAACTTTTGGAGGAAAAACTTGCTGAGCAGAGACCACCTCTGCCACTTGCACCCCTGCAGCCCCCTCCCCTTTCAGACTGCTGTTAAAGTGCAGCTTCCTTACCCTTTAGTCTGCGTGGAGCTTATCTGGGTGAAGAATAAATACTATAGTAGGAGCTGCCTGGCCTGCCATGGTGTCTTAGGAATTGAAAACTTCAGGATGAAAAAGAAGTCAGTCAGCTGTTTGCCAGCCTCACAGAGGAAAAATCTGGGACACAAAGAGCTTGTCTCACAATAATCTACAAAAACTGGCCAAGAAGGACTAGTGACAGTTGATTCCTTGAAGAAACAGTATTTACTAGTGAATGAACTTGAGTTAAATAATAGTGATTACTGGATCTACCAAGGCAAAGTAAAGCCATGACATCAAATAAGGTTGAAATTCCCATGGAAGCTAGACAATAAGTGACAGGTAATAGATCATAGACATGTATAAACTGTTCCTTGAGTGATACTAAAAATAGCAATTCACCTCAAAGCTTCTCTTGATTATTTGTCCATGCAGAAAACATTTCAAATATTCATAAAGTGATTAGCTTGCATTGGAACACGAGTGATTTGTATTGAGTTCTGTTAAAAATGTATAAATAAACTTTCTCATTTGTTAGTTTTCTTTCAAAAAGTAAAGCAAGTCCTTCATGTCACATTTGAAGAAAGTCAAGTGTGAAACTTGATACATTGGTTAGAAACATGAAACTTGAAAAATTGGTTAGAAAATTCAAACTTTTCTTGAAGTTCCTCAGCTCTGTTCTTTCTCAAAATATCATTAGTATTTCTTCTCCTGGAGGAATCTGGATTAGTCAGCAGCATCAGTAATCATGATTGTTGTTGTTATTATTATTATTAATTAATGTTTGTTATTAAAAAGCCATTGTGTACTGTTGTGGGTGTTTGAAAGGCCTGGTGACAGACCACACAAGGTTTATAATTAATAGAAAAAGCAGATACACAAGGATACCTGAGCATGCATATCCACATATACACACAGAGTCTTACTCCAGCATACACACAATGATATTTTGCCAGAAAAGTATTATCAATAGAACTTCATTATTTCCTCAGTTTTCTTCTTCTTTATGTGTAAAGAGTGGTGTTGGAGTATTGTTAGTAAGATATTAGGAACGGACAATGTGAAGGAAAGAAGGGAGAAGGAGAAGGCTGAGAATGCTGGGTGAGGTGGAGTGTGGTGCTCAGATGGTAGAGAATTTTTGTAGGAAAGTAGGAGATATTTTCCGGATCTCTTGCTGGTATTTGCTCACCTGCCTTCACTATTCTTCTTCACTAGGCCTCTCCCTTTTTGTTTTGCCTCCTTTCTTCTAGGAATGAGAATGTGGTTAGCATGGATAAGCTCAGTATTTATTTTTTATCTCCCAAGAATCTTACTTATTTTATCATTTTACATGGAGCACTCTAAACCCCAGAAGATAGGGGCAGAATCTCATTGGCATCCAGAAAATCCAGGACACAGAGAACTGACTTGCATGAAGGAGGGGAGAGTGCACATCCCCTCCTCTCCACATCTCCAAATGGAGATACGAATGGGCCTAGCTTTGGGGACCACATCTCCCATTGGGGATCAAAGGAAGTGTCATTCACTCCAGAAAACACTTATACATGTCTACTCAACACTTTCTCTGTGGTCCCTTTTAAAGCTGTACTGATCAAGAGAAACCCTGGGCAGTGGTAAGAATAGGACAGGACAACCTAGAGAAAACAGGATGAAGGGAGGCCCTGGAACTGAGTTCAAAGGCCACCGCATCCCCACAAGTCATTTCAGGCACAGTTGTGGTGGATAGTTCCCTGCACAATGATGGAGTCCTACCTAAGTTCTGGCTCTTGCTCTTTATTCTTCTGTTTGGGGGGTTTCTCTGAAGCTTTCTCCCCCTGCTCTACCTACATACAATAAGGTTCATCCTAGAAGTGCAAGGAGTATCACTCAAAATATCTTGGAAAGAAGCCAGGATCAATGTTGGGATGAACAATTTGTTTTCTGTCTACTTCTCAGAAGTACCTGTGGAGCTGAGCCCTTGAACTTTGAGCAGCAACTTTGGTAATGCCCTCAGGCAGGTCTTCTGAGGCTCTCAGATCACCCCAACAGAATAAAATTTATATTCATAAGTTTTTATCTTTTAGAGATGCCTACAGTCTTATTTAGGAGAAAAATTTCATGATATCATAGGAGCAGAAAATTTTTTCTTTCTTCCCTTGTACATTCTTTGGCTGGTCTATTAATTAAATTGACATTAGACAAATAAACAGGAGAAAAGCAAATTTCATCCTTATGGGAGCCCCATAGAAATATGAGGCTCGAAGTCAGGCAGGCAATTGAGGCTTATGTCCTGAGCTAAAGAGAAGGGGATAAGGGTCTGGGGCTTCAAAGGGGAGGAAAACAATTCACAGGAAGATGAGAAGAGCAAATGTTTTGAAAACAAATATTTGCCATGCCTTGCAGACAAGCCTTTCTGTTATAAAAGCTTATCTAAGATAATAGCTCTCTTGCTGGTACAGTCTCCCTATCTAAAGTCTTTTAGGCAGTTAAGGGGGAGGTAAAGTGCTTTTCCTGTCTGCTGGGTCTTAATTGCCTTCAGCTCAAAACAATACACATGCCAAGTGGCACATTTTGGGGTGGCATATTCTAGTGCCTCTCAATATATTAAATTTATTTAAAAATATCTTTGCAAAAAAAAACAAAAGAAGAAGCAAATATGATAAAATGTTAACAATTATCAAATTTAAATGGTGGAATATAGTTTGATAGCCTATTCTCTACTCTTCTGTAAATTGAAAATCTTTTTATAATAAAAAAATCTTAAAACTAGATTTCCCTTTCTTGAGTCCCAAAGGCAATATTTATCTGCTCATGATCTGGCTCTTATCTGTTAGCTTAAAGATTTCCTTCCTGTTAAGTACCTGGTAGCCTCAGTTTGTTTTTCCTAAAATCTTCTGGCTTCTAATTTATTACTTTTTTGCTTTTCTTCTATAACATCATCTGTTCCTGAGGATCACTATATAAAAACTTTAAAAAGAATAATTACAAAAGGATACCACCACTACACAACCATATGATTACAAAACACCACTTAAGGATTGTTTTTTGGGGGGGGGGGGATTTGAAAAGCAGGTCTTTTTATCTTAGCAATCAAGTCTTTAAGAAAATTAGGGATGTTTAATCCAATTAGTATGTTTTAAAATCACTTGGAACAGGCTTTCTCTTTGTGATCTTGTCACCAACTATACACATAGTCACTCATTTGATTTTGATTTTATGGATATTGAAAAATATTCATGGGGCTGGCCCAGTGGTGCAGCAGTTAAGTGCACACGTTCCACTTCGGTGGCCCGGGGTTCACCAGTTTGGATCCCAGGTGCGGACATGGCACCCTTTGGCAAGCCATGCTGTGGTAGGCGTCCCACATATAAAGTAGAGGAAGATGGGCATTGATGTTAGCACAGGGCCAGTCTTCCTCAGCAAAAAGAGGAGGATTGGCAGCAGTTAGCTTCGGGCTAATCTTCCTCAAAAAAAAAAGAAAAAAATTCATAGGGGGCCAGCCCCATACACAAGTGGTTAAAGTTCTGCACACTTCACTTCAGTGGCCTGGGTTTGCAGGTTCAGATCCTGGAAGTGGACTTACTCCACTCATCACCCATGTTGTGGAGGCATCCCACATACAAAAACTATAGGAAGGTTGGTAACGGATGTTAGCTCAAGGGGAATCTTCCTCACTAAAAAAAAAAGGAGAAAAAAGTTCATAAATGTTTGGTGCCTTCCAAAATATTCTATTCTTTGACTCATATGTAAATAATATTAAAAAATATGATTTATTCATTTTTTGAAATAAGAAAAATTGTTTATATGTTTTTAGTACCCATGTTTTTCTTAGAGAAATGTAACCTACTGTACACATAATTTTTTATCGTGTTTTTTTATTTAACATTATATCCTAGAGATAAAGCCAGATATTCTCCATTGCTTTTTATAGCTAAATAATACTCCATTCTTTGGCTGTACTATGACTTATTCAACTAGTTTCCTATTCCATTAGTTCCCTAGGCAGGCATGCTTTTGGTTCTGATCTTTTGCCATATGTGCTTCTAATAGTGTCAAGCACAAGTCTCTAAATCAACCCCAACAGAATTCTTGGGAGAATAGAAGCATACGCTGCATATAAATTCTTGTCTTTCTTCATATATTCCCAACCTCAGGGATCTCACTCTAAATATGCAGAATCAACTCTCCTTTCCATATAGATTCTGGCCAGTGGACCCAAGACTGGTCAGGAAACCCCAGAGGACAGCATCCACCAATTTTTCCTCATAAACTCCAAGTAGAAAAGTAACCCTCCACTGCCTCTGGGAGAACTAATGCCCAGAAAATGGGACTATGGTTATCCCTTACAGCCGGCCAACTGAAACTCCCATTTATGCTCCTTTTCACTTTGTTCAAATGTTGGAGCCTAAGCCCAGTGTTAGAGCTGTCTGTTGGGAACCCACTGAAGTTGGCTACTCTTTGGAATTCCCATGTAATATCATCTTCTGATTGGGCCTCTGACGAAGGAAAATAACATGTAAACAGTGAAGAGGAGCAGAATTTTCCACTTCCAAATTTGCCTCTTTAGCATAAGGCTTATTTTTAGCTGGTTATTTTTAAGAATCAGAGGATACAGGAGCTCTGAAAACTGAGCTGAAGTTACTCTTTTGTAAAAGAATTTTACATTTATAAGGTAAATATCTATCTGTAATGATATCTCCCTCAGTACCAGAAAAAGAAGAATGACTAAATCTCTAGAAACTCTTATTAATGGAGAAGACAAAGATTTGAATCTGCATAACAATCATACCCTTATTTACTGTGTTTTCCTGATAGTCTCCCATAACTGGCTCGCCCTCTCCTCTAACACTTTGTTGCGTCTTTAGCTGGAGATGATATTTAAGGTGGTGGTTTGAGCCATTTCAGGGAGTTACTCAGTTTTCCTAGGTCTCTCCATGTATACAGGAGTCATGCATGTTATTAAACTTCAGTTTGATTTTCTCCTGTTAATCTGTCTCTGTAATAAAGAGGGGCCTCGGCCAAGAACCTAGAAGGGTAGACAGGAAATTATTTTTGTTCCTCCCTTACAAGAGCTTAGAGAAAATAGAAGAAAGGGAGAAATTCAAAGACATCCTCTGCTTTCTCTCCTGTGTTACCTCCTATTCTTCATTCCATAAAGCATACAGCAAACACACACACACACACACACACACACACAGTACTCCTCCCAGTGCTCTTAGGAGAGAAAGATGAGCTTTTTACAAACACCAATTTTCAACAGGCATTCTAGGGCTGCTACAGTACAGCTGCATTTAGAAATTTCCAGCAGAGAACAAACCAACCAACCCTGAAGAATATGCCTTGCTTAGGTTTAGTTTCAGGTGATAAATAAATGAAAAGTAATAGGATATATTGGAGTATATGAGAAAGCCATTTGATTTAAAACTAATTAAGCCTGACCTTGTTTTTCCAAAAGGGTCTGACACGGCCTGTTGAGCCTGCATTGTGTGTCTGCTTTAAACATTTACAACATCCTAAAAATAAGAATGATGCTCTTAAAGATAGAGATGTAACTTCCCCCCATATTTCAGCATATTTCCCATATATCAGCATTTCCTTAAGGATAAGGGTCTCTTCCTAGAAACTAAGGATTAATTAGCAAGCTGCTGTGCTCACTTTGTGATGAATGACCTTCTGTGTCAGCTAAGCATCTCATGACAGTCGTAAAAATGATATTCTTGTCATACGTGATGTGTGCTTTTTGTTCCAAGAAGGTATGAGGGATCATAATTAGACACCTCAAAATGTGTCTCTGTCTTGATTATTTTTAGGGACAAGAGACCCTTAAAGAAACTGACTTTCACCGTAACTGCCTAAAAGAACTTAAGATAGATGGCCTGTCCCCAAGACAGGCCATCACCATAAATAACTCTGGGTATTAATAGACTGGCAGCGTCCTTGCTAAGCCCATTCTTATCAAAGTTCTGTCCACCAAACATTTGCTTTTCCATTTCCATGTGAATTGCCTTCCTCTCCTTTGAAGTCCCAAACCACAACCCCCAACATCCTCCTTTGTCTTTAGCTAAACATGGTATTTAAGATGGCGGATTCAGCCATTCTGGTGAATTACTAAGCTTTTCTGGGTTTCTCTTGTGTATAAATGTTATAAAGCTTTGTTTGATTTTCTCCTGTTATTCTGTCTCATGTCAATTTAATTCTTAGGCCAGCCAGAAGGACCTAGAAGGTAGAGGAATTGTCTTCCTCCTCTACAACAGTATATGACCACTCTGTACATCCCATTTCTTTGGTGTGCTTCCTTCCTTGGGGAAGTAAGCCCTCTGGGCTATAGTCCTCAGACCTGGCTCATAATAAACTCACCCCAAATTTTGATTTATAGATTGATTATGGGTTATTTGCATTAACACAGGCAAACCCACACCAAGCCTGGGATTCTAAGAGTTGATCACTCCTGACAGCAATTTTGGTTCCAGTCAATGAAGTGGCACAGCTTGTCTCCAGAGCCTGCTCTTCTCATTGGGGAAGTATTGAGTTCTTGTCCTGCCTCCTGATGCCTTGACCTTATGCTGTACTGCCAACTTGTTGATCTACTACTCTGCTCCAGGGTTTACCTTCTCACACAATACCAGAAGCTCCAGATCTATTCTTCACTTCTGCAGGAAAACTTACCTGATCCATGTTTCATGCAGAATTATGACAAAGTACTTTACAAAATGTTATGGCTTTAAACTTGTGGGGTTTCACTTTTTTAATTTTAGAAGGTAATAATAGTTCAGTATCTTCCTTTTTCCAGGTTATATATAATTAATTTAACCAAAGGAAGATGTTCTAATTTGGGAGGAGTTAGAGGAGAGGTCCTTAGTGAAAGCAGGCTAAGCAGATGGAAGTGGATATATACTTCACCCTAGACAGTAATAACCCTGCCTCCTACTGACATTTATTACCCACATTAGAAAATCTTCTTACCCAGGGTCTGAGTTGAGAACCACAGAGAGGATATCATAATTTGAAATCTTTGTGAGCATCAGTGTTCTTATCTTTTTGTCTTTTTCTAGGAGGACTCTGTGTATTAGATGTGAAAATAGATGTAAGCACGTTTGAAAGCTGTATTTAGCTATGCACGTGTAGGCATTTTAAACACACAGCTATAATACTAGTTTCCAATGATTATATCACAGGCCAGGCATTGTGCTAGATCCTGTACTTGCTTTACTTCTAATCCTTACAAGTAAGGTGTTATCTCCATGCTACAAATTAAAAAAACAAAACTAGCAGTGTTTACCATGTACTCCCAACTCAGACGACCCTGGCATAATCTGTTCTGTGATGCTGGGGCTGAGATTCTGCAAATCACATTTTTCTAGACCCCTTGCCAGCTGGCTTCCAATTAGGTCCTGTCAAATGGAAGGCACTGGAATGCAAAGGGAGGTGGAAGGATGGAAGGTCTGTCTTTTCTGGTTCCTGTTGTTATTTGGCAGCAGTAGTCCATAATTGCAGTGTCTTCACCCTGACCTCCTTAGTACAGGCTCAGAACACAAATCAGGGCATTAGCTACATGTGACGTTTTGGGATCCAAGGCAGAAGTTTCCACTCAGAGGTCCTAATCATGGCACAAGTTAGATCACAAAAAGTCTGAGAATCAGCTACTTGGAAAACCCCCAAATGTCTCAGCACCTGATAGGTGGTGTCTCTTTCTTACTCCTGGATTCTGTTTACCTCCTCTTTTTTTTGTTGTTGAGGAAGATTGTCCCTGAGCTAACATCTGTGTCAGTGTTCCTCTATTTTGTATGTGGGACACCACCACAGCATGGCTTGATGAGCAATGTATGGGTCCACACCTGGGATCTAAACCCACAAACCCCAGGTCCCTGAAGCAGAGCCTGTGAACTTAACCATTTTGCCACCAGTCTGGCCCCATGCTACTCTTGCTTTGTTCCCCAAGGACTGGGAATTACAGCTCTTTTTAATTTCCAAACATCTAGGTTATCTCAGTCTCTACTTTTTTTCCATATGTCTTCTAACACCTATATATCTAACTTCTTGAATTTTACCCCACTCTGTTTGGAAAGTCTAGTGAGTTTTCTATTACCTGAACCAGTGCATTTGCTTGAAGTTTCCTAGGCTAGTTACAGTGGTTCCAGCAGTCAACCAGTACTCCTAACTCCAAAACCCATGTTCTTTCCTTTGTCCTACACTATATTCACAATATTATTGGTTGGCTTTGATAAAAAGTCTTAAGTTCCAGGCTCATTTCAGAAACATTACACATGGTATTTTGAACATGGACATTTCTGTCTTCTTTGGCTGAATCCCTTCTGTTTGGCAACTATCGACTTTCAAGCACGGTGAACCTCTACTTCTGAGCTGAGGATGTCAGACTTTTCCCAGCCTCCCTTCCAACTAAGATGGGCTCTTTTGTCCTAAGCTCTGCCAGTCATCACAGCCACTCCTGAGTCCAAGGGACCACAAGGTTCTCAACCTGAGGGGTAGCTGCCTGGAAGCCAAGTACCTGGGGTAGCAAGAGAAGCAGTGCTGGTGATGGTGTCCTGTATCCAGTGCCCATCACATTGGAGATGCAGGGTGAGCTGGAGCATTTGATGCTTAACAATGGTTGCAGAGTTGTCCACAGTTCTACATTTCTCCAGACTAGTTTTGATAGTTGTCCTGAATCTATAAAACCCTGAGCACACTTTTCCAGCTTACATATTTAGTAAATTTACTTTTTGCTGAAATCAATTAGGTTAATTTCTGTTTCTTCAACTAAGACTCCTGATTCATAAAATTTCTAATCCTCACAACAATTCTGCAGAGTAGGCCAAATCCTGAATTTGAAGATAAAGAACTGGAAGCTTGTATATACTGAGTAACTTTCCCCAGATCACAGATCATGCTTGTGCCTGAGCTGGGATGTAAACACAGGTTGGTCTAACTCTAGAGTTTTTGATCCTTCATCTACATTAAATTGCTTTTACAACTTTTTTCTCAATTCAAATAAATCCAGCCACAATTTTTCTTCCACTCTTTGCTCACTCTGTTCCTCCTTCCTTGAGCACTCCTCTCTTTTGTGTCCATCTATCCAAATCCTTCTCATCTTCTTGGGCTCAGTTCACTTCCCTCCTGCTCCATGAAGCTTTCTCAAATAACTTCCCTTCACCCAAGTCCTCTTTATTCTTACCTCAGGCTGTAAGTAGAGGCAATAAGATATAAGCTAACCTCATTTCCTTCAATGGTCAGTGTTGCTTCTCCACCTATATTGCAAATCACTTGGAAGCATAGACTTCAGGAACTCACACATCCCTGTCTCCAGCCCAGGGATGAACACTTGCTGTTCAAAAGTTGAGACACTGAACTTTGTAGTATTTGAGAATAGGGAAATATTAGACAAGGAAGCTATATTGGTCAAGGAATTTTTTCACTTCAGAGGCATTCTAAATTCCATTGTTTCTCACGCTCACATTGCATAGTCAATTCATCAGTCTTCTGGGAAACATTCATCTCCTGATTTTGTCCATGTCTTTCTATTTCCACTGTCATCATCCTGGTCCAAGTGGTCATCTTTCCTGGATTATGTTAGTGGCCTCCTCACTCGTCATTCTGCATCCACTGTTGCCACTCAACAATCCAGTCTCAACGTGGCAGATAGAGGGGGTCTTTAAATATGTGCATCATTTGGTACTTGTCGGTGTCGCAATCCAATGTACACATCAGGATAGATGCGGAGAGGGCTGATGGCCACTCTGAGTTTATTGTAACCAGCGTTTCAATATATACATAGCTTACATCTGTTAGACATACACAGGTGTTCTGGATGAAATAATTAGCGAATGCCAAGAATTCTTAGTGATTTCTCAAGGAGCCCTCCCTCGGCGTCTGTTTTGATATTATCATGTTATTGCTGTGCTCGTATATTTTTATCTCGGAGCAGGCAAGGTGTCTTAGGCAACGGTCCCTCCTGCTCCCGATATCGAAATCATTTCTCCATCTGTGCCCATGGGCGGCCGCTGCCTGTCTTAGGTTGCCACCCCCCCGGGGGTCTTACCCATCATTGGCTAACCGGCCTTCTCACCTTGGGGTCACAGTTTGTTGGCAAGCTTTTTCCAGTGATTATTAACCCTTCCTGTGTCAGGGGCGGCTACAGTACTCACCTGTGCTTAAAGCCCTTCCATGTCTTCCCATTGCATTTAGAATCACATATAAAGTCCTCGTATGAACTACACGGCCCCATAAACAATATCTGTCCTCTCCCATTATCTCTCTGAACTCATTTGCTACCACTCAGAGATTGAGCATGAGCTGTGAGACCCACTTAAGGCTGAAGGTGCCATTAGTCAGTGTTTTGTTTTTTGTTTATTTCCACATCAGAGAGTCTGTCTTAAAATACCATCAACTCGGAACTTAGCTGAGCAAGGCATGGAGAGAGAGATAGGATGCTGATGACATCATTTGAGTCCTGGATATAATTGTGCTTGTTCTCAGTTTCTTCAGCCAATAAATCCCCCTCTTCTTTAACTTAGGTTAAATTATGATTTGCAACATAAAACAGTCCTGGCCAATCATCCTCCTCATTATTGCATTATCGAAAATTCCACTCTCCAGGAGTGCTGCGGGTCTCTGTATTACAGCCCAGTGGACACTTCTAGATGTTTTATGTGAACACACACATCTAGGCAGAGGCATGACTATTGTACACATACTGACAGAAGAGAGGAGTTATGGATCTTTTATGTTTTATATTTTTATTCAGATGCAGTTGACATATAACATTGTATTAGTTTTATTATTTATTTTTTTCTATTTGGATTATAACATTATATAGCTTTTGGACGCACATCATAATATATTCCAAATTCTATGTAGATTACATCATGTTCACCACCCAAAAACTAATTATAGTCCATCCCCTCACATGTGAGCTTAATCACCCCCTTTTGTCCTCCCCCACATGATAACCACCAATCCATTCTCCATTGCTATGTGTTTGATTGTCATTATTTTTATCTTCTACTTATGAGTGAGATCATATGGTGTTTGACTTTCTCTGTCTGACTTATTTCACTCAGAATAATAACCTCAAGCTCCATCCATGTTGTCACAAATGGCCGGATTTCATCATTTCTTATGGCTGAGTAGTATTCCATAGTGTATAAATAACACATCTTCTTTATCCATTCGTCTCTTCATGGGCACCTAGGTTGCTTCCAAGTCTTGGCTATTGTGTATAATGCTGCAATGAACATAGGGGTGGTGGTATCTTTATGCCTTTGTGTTATCAAGTTCTTTGGATAAATTCCCAGCAGTGGAATAGCTGGATCATATGGTAGGTCCATTCTTAATTTTCTGAGGATACTCCATACTGCTTTCCATAGTGGCTGCACCAGTTTGCACTCCGACCAGGAGTGTACAAGCGTTCCCTTCTCTCCACATCCTCTCCAATATTTGTTGTTTCCTGTCGTTAATTATAGCCATTCTGACCAGAGTGAGGTGATACCTCATTGTAGTTTTGATTTGCATTTCCCTGATAGCTAATGATGTTGAGCATCTTTTCAGATGCCTGTTGGCCATCTGTATGTCTTCTTTGTAGAAATCTCTGTTTAGATCTTTTGCCAATTTTTTAATTAGGTTGTTAGTTTTTTGTTGTTGTTGTTGAGCTGTATTAGTCTTTAGTATATTTTGGATATTAACCCCTTATCTGATATATGGTTTGCAAAAATCTTCTCCCAATTGCCAGGTTATCTTTTCATTTTGTTGATGGTTTCCTTTGCTGTGCAGAAGCTTTTTAGTTTGATGTAGTCCCATTTGTGGATTTTTTCTTTTGCTTCCCTTGCCCGGTCAGACATGGTACTTGAAAATATTCTGCTAAGACCGATGTCAAAGAGCGTGCTGCCTATGTTTTCTTCTAGAAGTCTCATGGTTTTGGGTGTTACATCCAAGTCTTTAATCCATTTTGAGTTGACTTTTGTGCATGGTGTAAGGGAATGGTCTACTTTCATTCTTTTGCCTGTGGCTGTCCAGTTTTCCCAACACTATTTATTGAAGGGACTCTCCTTTCTCCATTGTATGCTCTTGGCTCCTTTGTCAAATATTAGCTGTCCATAAATGTGTGGGCTTATTTCTGGGCACCTGATTCTGTTTCATTGATCTGTGTGTCTGTTTTTGTGCCAGTACCATGCTGTTCTGATTACTATGACTTTGTAGTATATTTTGGAATCATGGAGTGTGATACCTCCATCTTTGTTCTTTTTTCTCAGGAATCCTTTGACTATTCTGGATCTCTTGTTGTTTCATATAAATTTTAGGATTCTTTGTTCTATTTCTGTGAAAAATGTTTTTGGAGCTTTGATAGGGATTGCATTGAATCTGTAGATTGCTTTAGGAAGTATGGACATTTTAACGATGTTAATTCTTCCAATCCAAGAGCACAGAACATCGTTCCAATTCTTTGTGTCTTCTTCGATTTCTTTTAACAGTGTTTTGTAGTTTTCAGTGTACAGATATTTACCTTCTTTGGTTAAGTTTATTCCTAGGTATTTTATTCTTTTTGTTGCAATTGTAAGTGGGATTGTATTCTTAATTTCTCTTTCTGCTACTTCATTGTCAGTGTATAGAAATGCAACCGATTTTTGTACGTTGATTTTATATACCGTGACGTGACTGTATTCCTTTATTGTTCCTAAAAGTTTTTAGTGGATTCTCTAGGGTTTTCTGGATATAAAATCATGCCATCTGCAAAGAGTGACAGTTTCACTTTTTCTTTTCCAGTGTGGATTGCTTTTAGTTCTTTTTCTTGCCTGATTGCTCTGGCTAGGACTTGCAATACTATGTTAAATAAGAAAGGTGACAGTGGCCATCCTTGTCTGGTTCCTGTTCTTAAAGGGATATCTTTCAGTTTTTCTACTTTGAGAATGATATTTGCTGTGGGTTTGTCATATATGGTCTTTATTATGTTGAGATATTTTCCTTCTGTACCTATTTTATTTAGAGTTTTTATCATAAATGGATGCTGTATCTTGTCAAATGCTTTCTCTGCATCTATTGAGATGATCATGTGATTTTCATTTTTCATCTTGTTAATGTGATGTATCATGTTGATAGATTTGCAGATGTTGAACCATCCCTGCATCCTTGGAATGAAACCCACTTTATCATGATGTATGATCTTTTTAATGTATTGTTATATTCGATTTGCTAGTATTTTGTTCAGGATTTTTGCATTGATGTTCATCAGTGATATTGGTCCGTAATTTTCTTTTGTTGTGTTGTCCTTATCTAGTTTTGGTATCAGAGTAATGTTGGCTTCGTAGAATGAGTTAGGAAGCCTCCCCTCCTATTCAAATTTTTGGAAGAGTTTGAGAAGGACAGGTAGTAAGTCTTTTTTGATTGTTTGGTAGAATTCACCAGGGAAGCCATCTGGTTCTGGACTTTTATTTTTTGGGAGGATTTTGATTGCTGTTTCAATCTCCTTACTGGTTATCAGCCTATTGAAATTTTCAACTTCTTCTTGATCTAGTTTTGGTTGGTTGTATGTTTCTAAGAATTTCTCCATTTCTTCCAGATTATCCAATTTGCTGGCGTACAGCTTTTCTTAGTATTCACTTATTATCTTTTGTATTTCTATTTTGTCTGTTGTAGTCTCTCCTCTTTCATTTCTGATTTTATTTATTTGAGCCTTCTTTCTTTTTTCCTTGGTGAGTCTAGCTAAGGGTTTGTCATTTTGTTTATCTTCTCGAAGAATCAGGTCTTGGTGTCATTAAATTTTTCTATTGTTTTAGTCTCTATTTCATTTATATCTGCTCTGATTTTTATTATTTTCTTCCTTTTGTTGATTTCAGCTTTGTTTGTTGTTCTTTTTCCAGTACCTCTAGATGTGCTTTTTGATTGTCTATTTGACATTTTTCTTCTTTGTTGAGGTAGGCCTGAATTGCTATAAACTTCCCTCTTAGAACTGCTTTTGCTGTATCCCACAGATTTTGGCATGTCGTATTCTCATTTTCATTTGTCTTCAGGAATTTTTTATTTCTCCTTTGTTTTCTTCATTGACCCAATCGTTGTTCAGTAGCATTTTGTTTAATCTCCACATTTTTGTGTCTTTTTTTGTTTTCTTCCTTCAGTTGATTTCTAATTTCATACCTTTGTGGTCAGAAAAGATGCATGTTATCATTTAGATTTTCTTAAATTTTTTGAGACTTGTTTTGTGTCCTATGATGTGATCAATCCTGGAGAATGTTCCATGGGCATTTGAAAAGAATGTGTATTCTGTGGTTTTTGGATGGAATGTTCTGTATATATCTACTAAGTCCATCAGGTCTAATGTGACCTTGAAGGCCAGTATTTCCTTACTGATCTTCTATTTGGATGATCTATCCATTGGTGTAAGTGGAGTGTTAAATTCCCCTACTATTATTGTGTTACTGTCTTTTTCTCCTTGTATGTCTGTTAATAATTGCTTTATATATTTATGTGCTCCTATGTTGGGTGCTTAAATATTTACAAGTGTTATGTTTTCTCGTTGGATTGTTCCCTTTATCTTTATGTAGTGCCCGTCTTTTTTTCTTGTTACAGTTTTTGTTTTAAAGTCTATTTTGTCTGATATAAGTATTGCTACCCCTGCTTTCTTTTCTTTGCCATTTCTATGGAATATCTTTCTCCATCCTTTCACTATCAGTTTCTGAGTGTCTTTAGGTCTGAAGGGTGTCTCTTGTATGCAGCATGTACATGGGTCTTGTTTTCTTATCCAATTCGGCACCCTATGGAATTTGATTGGAGCATTTAGTCTATTGAAGTTTAAAGTAGCTATTGATAAATATGTGTTGATTGACATTTTGTTACTTTTTTCTGGGTGTTTTAGTAGTTCTTCTCTGTTCCTGTATTTTTCTCTTGCTCTCTTCCATTGTGGCTTGATGGCTATCTTGAGTAATACGTTTGATTTCTTTTGTCTTACTCTTTTGCTTACTTATTGTATG
This sequence comes from Equus quagga, assembly GCF_021613505.1. Taxonomy (NCBI): domain Eukaryota; kingdom Metazoa; phylum Chordata; class Mammalia; order Perissodactyla; family Equidae; genus Equus; species Equus quagga. The sequence goes on along the minus strand of NC_060280.1, from coordinate 83,336,768 downwards.
TTTCTAACTTGTGATTTCTGTGAGGATGCTATTTAATATTCTATCTATATAACAGTCTATATTGACTTGATAGACTCTTTAGCTTGACCTCTTTCTAGAAGCTCTACTTTTTCACTCCCCTCCTCCCACATTTTATGTTTTTCAAGTCATACATAGTCTCTGGTTTAGTGTGTGTCCACCCATTACCCTCTTACCATTGAAATAGCTGATTTAAGTACATTTTTCTTTTAACCTTCATAGCATCTTCACAGGGAGTTGATCTGATAGCTTTACTATATATTTACCTTTACAACTGATTTTATTGTCTTGTTTTTCCATTGTTGTTGTTTTTTTTGATAATAATTTTTTTTGTATCAGTATTTGGGGTCATTGCTTTCCCACTTCAATAAGTCCTTTCAGCATTTCTTGTAGAACTGGTTTCTTAGTGATAAACTCCTTTAATTTTTGTGTATCTTGGAAGCTCTTTATCTCTCCTTCCAGTCTGAATGACAGCCTTGATGTCTTGATGGATAGATTATTCTTGGCTGTAGGTTTTTTCCTTTTAGCACTTTAAATACATCATGCCATTCTCTTTTCTCCTGTAGGGTCTCAGCTGAGAAGTCTGCTGATAGCCTGATCAGCTTCCCTTTATACGTCACTTGTGGCCTTTCTCTTGTTGCTTTTACGATTCTCTCTTTGTCTTTAATTTTAGACATTTTAATTATAATGTCTTGGTGTGGGCCTCTTTGGGCTTACCTTCTTGGGAGGTCTCTGTGCTTTCTGAACTTGGATGTCTGTTTCCATCCTCAGATTAGGAAAATTTTTATCTATTATTTCTTCAAATAAATTTTCTGCCCCTTTATTTCTCTCTTCTCCTTCTGGGACACCTATAATCCGAATGTTAGCATGCTTGATATTGTTCCAGAGTTCCCTTAGACTGTTCTCATTCTGTTTAGTTCTTTTCTATTTTTTTCTGTTCTGTTTGGGTGATTTCCTCTAGTCTTTTGTCTAATTCACTGATCTGTTCTTCTGCATCCTCTACTCTGCTATTGAGTCCCTCTAGTGAATTTCTCATTTCCAATACTGTATTCTTCATTTCTGATTTTTTTTAAAAATATCTTCCAATTCTTTGCTGATGTGCTCACTGTGTGCATCCAGTCTTCTCCCCCTATCTGTGAGCATCCTCATGATATTTTGTTTGAACTCTTTGTTGAATAGGTCTCTTGTTTCTGTTTCATTTAGCCCTTTTTCCAGGGTTTTGTCCTGTTCCCTTGCTTGGAAAGTAATCCTTGCTCTCTTCATTATGCCTCTTTCTCTGTGTTTATTTCTATGTATTAGGTGAGTTGGCTATGTTTCCTGATCTTGGAGAAGTGGCCTTATGTATGAGATGCCTTTTGTGGCTCAGCAGTGTGCTTCCCTCTTGTCACCAGTCCAGAAGATTCAGGAGTGACCCCTTTGTGGGCTACTTGTGTCCTTTTGCTGTGTCAGGGTTGCTCCCACTGCAGGTACCCAGGGTGTCTAGTCTTTCCCTCTGTGGCCAGCTGTTTGTAAATCCAGTTTGGAGAGCCTCAGCACTATTGGCTACAAAGTCTATCAGCACACTCTTATTGAAGTCTTCCTCTTAATTGAGTTGGTACCCATTGTAGCTGGTTGCTAGGCTCAGGAGCTTACAGTTGCTATAAGCCTCAGGCCTACAAGGCTGTTGTCAGTTCTCTTAGGAGTGCAGCTGAGTGGGGCTGGCCCTAGGCATGGGAGCACTCAATTGTTTCAGGCTTTGGAAGGTGGGGCTGATCATTTTTATGGATATTTGTGAAGCACAGGTCTTCTGCCACTGATAAGCCTGAGCCCCTACAGAGCCACACACACCGTCAACACAGTCCTGGTCCATGCACACTTCTCAACCTCCTGGAGTGCACCTAATGACCCACTGCAGAGGCCCCCATCCCTCCACCAATGCCTCCCAAAATTCACCTGGTCCTCACACAGGTCCTGCCCCAGAGGCAACATCCTTGCCTGCCTGTAGAGGATCAAGGAACCCAGTCAATGCAGGTTGAAAAGTAGCCTGATGGCTTGCTGCTATGTGGGGCCAGTCCCTAGGGCCGTCTGCCTGCTCTGGCTGAACTGGATCAAATCTGTGCTCCAGTCGGTGTGGCAGACCCCTGGGCTAACAGGCCAAGGTATGAATCTCAATGGCACCCACTGGGGTCTGTGTCAGCATGCCTGGACCAGTTTAGAACAATCGCCCCCATCAATGTCTCAGTCTCTGGAGAGGTCCCTCCTCTCACCAAGATGCCCCCAGAACCCACCAGGTGAGTCTCATTTCACCAAAGGACTGTCAGCCTTCTCTCTGGTGATTTTAGGTTGCTGCAATGAGTGAGTTTGTGGGTGGGCCCTTTAAGGCCCGGGTCTTTTTGCCTTTTGCCCATAGCTTTGCTGGGGGTATCCTCGTTGCAGTTAATAGCCAGTGAAGCCAGACAGTAAGACCCCTGTTTCAGTTGAGTTGCATCTGAAGGATGCTTATAGAAGTATCGGCTCCTGCTCTGGAACTCCCTTCTCCAGGGACGGCTGCTTACCTTAGGGTGGCTCCCACTTGGCTGGCTGAGAAGCTCCACTACCCCCAAAGGTGGTTTTCTTCTCTTCAGCAGGAATTTTTGCTTCTTCCGCCTTAGTCAGGACTGTCCCTTATTGTGGGGGTTCTTTTTATCCAGTTTTCAGTTTTCTTTCCAGGGCAATTTATCTAAAAATAGCTGTAACCTGGTTGTGTTCACGGGAGGAGATGAGTTCAGAGTCTGCTTATGCCACTATCTTGACGAGATCTCCTAACATTGTAGTAGTTTTAGGTGTACCACACAATGATTTGACATATGTATATATTGTGAAGTGATTACCACAACAAATTTAATTAACGCCCATCACCTCACACAGTTACAAATTTTTTTCTTGTAATGAGAACGTTTAAGTTCTACTGTTTTAGCAACTTTCAAATATACGATACTGTGTTGTCAACTATAGTCACCATGCTCTATGTTACATTCACAGAACTTGTTTATCTTATAACTGGAAGCTTTTACCTTTTGACTACCTTGACCCATTTCACCCACGCCCGATCCTTCACCTCTGGCAACCACTAATCTGTTCTCTGTATCAATTAGTTTCTTTTTTAAAATAAATTCCACATATAATTGAGGTTATACAGTATTTGTCTTTCTCTGTCTAACTTATTTCTTTTAGCATAATGTCCTCAAGATCCATCCATATTGTCACAAATGGTAGGATTTCCTTCTTTCTTTCTTATGGCTTATTAATATTCTATCATATATATATTATATAATCTATATAATCTCTCTCTCTATATATATATATATATGTCACATTTTCCTTATTAATTCATTCATTGATAAAGACTTAGGTTGTTTCCATGTCTTGGCTACTGTAAATAATGCTGCAGTGAACACAATATATCTTTAAGATAGTAAGTTTGTTTTCTTTGGATATAAACCCAGAATTGGAATTGCTGGGTCATATAGTAGTTCTATTTTTAGTTTTTTGAGGAACCTCCATATGGTTTGCATAGTAACTGTACCAATTTACATTCCCACCAACAGTGCAAAAGGCTTCCCTTTTCTCTACATCCTCACCAACACTTGTTGTATCTTGTCTTTTTGATTACAGCCATTCTAACAGATGTGAGACGTGATAGCTCATTGTGGTTTTGATTTGCATTTCCCTGTTGATTAGTGACGCTGAGCATGTTTTCATGTACTCTTAGCCATCTATATGTCCTCTTTGGAAAAATTTTATTCAGTCCCTCTGCCCATTTTTGGATTGGATCTTTGTGGGGAGTTTTTTGCTATTGAGTTGTATGAGTTCTTTTAGATCTTTCATTGTTAATGGTACAATATTCTACATGTTATTTTACTATTGCTTTCTAAGAGCATTGTGTCATTTCTTTCTTTCCTTGTCAATATATGCAAATCATGCATTAAAAGTCCTATAGTGTTAGAGTAAGAATGTAGTCTCCACATTCCCACAGTTACCACTGTGGGATCTGTGATCTTGAGCAGCTTATTGAGCCTCTTTTCTGTACCTCATCTCTTAATGGTAGAACCATGTGATCATTAAATGCAATGATACCAGAAAAAATACCTAGTGCACGGTGAGAATCTTATATATTTCTTAGTTATTCTTGTTGAAGATTTCTTTTTAACTTTTTATTGAGATTATGATATTTTACAACCTTGTGAATTTCAGTTGTACGTTATTGTTAGTCATGTTGTAGGTGCACTACTTCACGTTTTGTGCCCTCCCCCCACCCCACCTTTCCCCTGGTAACCACCAATCAATTCTCTTTATCTATATGTTTAACTTCCACTGATGAGTGGAGTCATACAGAGTTCGTCTTTCTCTATCTGGCTTATTTCACTTAACATAGTACCCTCAAGGTCCATTCATGTTGTTGTGAATGGGATGATTTTATCCTTTTTATGGCTGAGTAGTATTCCATTGTGTGTGCCATATCTTCTTTATCCAATCATCGCTTGATGGGCACTTAGGATGCTTCCATGTCTTGGCTATTGTAAATAATACTACAGTGAACATAGGGGTGCATGGGGCTTTTGAAATTGCTGATTTCAAGTTCTTGGGATAGATACTCAGTGGTGGGATGGCTGAGTCATATGGTATTTCTATTTTTAATTTTTTGAGAAATCTCCATACTGTTTTCCAAAGTGACTGCATCAGTTTGCATTACCACCAACAGTATATGAGGGTTCCTTTTTCTCCAACATTTGTCACTTTTTGTTTTGGTCATTTTTGCCATTCTAACAGATGTAAGGTGCTATCTTAGTGTAGTTTTGATTTGCATTTCTCTGATGATCAGTGATGATGAACATCTTTTCATGTGCCTATTGGCCATCCTTATATCTTCTTTGGAGAAATGTGTATTCATGATTCCTGCCCATTTTTTGCTTAGGTTGTTTGATTTTTCGTTCTTGAGCTGTGTGAGTTCTTTATATATTATGGAGATTAACCCTTTGTCAGATATACAACTTGTAAATGTTTTTTCCCAATTGATGGGGTGTTTTTTTGTTTCAATCCTGTTTTCCTTTGCCTTGAAGAAGCTCTTTAGTCTGATTAAGTCCTATTTGTTTATTCTTTCTATTGTTTCCCTCATCTAAGGAGATACGGTGTCCAAAAAGATCCTTTTGATACTGATGTCAAAGAGTGTGCTGCCTATATTTTATTCTAGAAGACATTGTTTCAGGTCTAATCTTTAGGTCTCTGATCTATTTTGAGTTTATTTTTGCGAATGGTGAAAAAGAATGTTCAATTTTCATTCTTTTACATGTGGCTGTCCAGTTTTCCCAGCACGATTTGTTGAAGAGACTTTCTTTTCTCCATTGTAGGCCATCAGCTCCTTTGTCAAAGATTAGCTGTCCATAGATGTGTGGCTTTATTTCTGGGTTTTCAATTCTGTTCCAATCTTCTGTTCCAATCTTGTACCAGTACTGTGCTGTTTTGATTACTGTAGCTTTGTTGTATGCTTTGAAGTCAGGGATTGTGATGCCTGCAGCTTTGTTCTTTTTTCTGATGATTGCTTTAGCAATCCAGGGTCTTTTGTTGCCCCCTATGAATTTTTAGGATTCTTTGTTCTATTTCTGTAAAGAATCTCATTGGGATTCTGATTGGGATAGCGTTGAATTTGTAGATTGCTTTAGGTAGTATGGACATTTTAACTATGTTTATTCTTCCAATCCATGTTCATGGAATGTCTTTCCATCTCTTTATGTCATCATCAGTTTCTTTCAGGAAAGTCTTGTAGTTCATGTTGTATAGTTCTTTCACTTCCTTGGTTAAATTTACCCCAAGGTATTGTATTCTTTTTGTTTCAATTGTAAATGGGATTGAGTTCTTTTTCTGTTAGTTCATTGTCAGAGTATAGAAATGTTACTGATTTCTGTATGTTGATTTTATACCCTGCAACTTTGCTGTAGTTGTTGATTATTTGTAACAGTTTCCAATGGATTCTTTGGGGTTTTCTATATATAAGATCATGTCATCTGCAAACGGAGAGAGTTTCAATTCTTCCCTCCCTGTTTGGATTCCATTTATTTCTTTTTCCTGCCAAATTGCTCTGGCCAAAACATCCAATACTATGTTGAATAAGAGTGATGAGACTGGACACCCTTGTCTTGTTCCTGTTCTCAGAGGGGTGGATTTCAGTTTTTGCCCCTTGAGTATGATGTTGGCTGTGGGTTTGTCATATATGGCCTTTATTATGTTGAGGTACTTTCCTTCTATATCCATTTTATTGAGAGTTTTTTTAACCATAAATGGATGTTGGATCTTGTTAGATGCTTTCTCTGCATCTATTGAGATGATCATGTGGTTTTTGTTTCTCATTTTGTTAATGTAGTGTATCACATTGATTGACTTGCAGATGTTGAACCAACCCTGTGTCCCTGGTATAAATCCCACTTGATCATGGTGTATAATCTTTTTAATGTATTGCTGTATTCAGTTTGCCAAAATTTTGTTGAGGATTTTTGCATCTATGTTCATCAGTGATATAGGCTTGTAGTTTTCCTTCTTTTTATTGTCCTTGTCAGGTGTTGGAATCAGGGTGATGTTGGCTTCATAGAATGTTAGGGAGTACTCCTTCTTCCTCAATTTTCTGGAATAGTTTGAGAAGGATACGTATTAAATCTTCTTTGGATGGTGAAACTCTCCAGAGAAGCCGTCTGGTCCTGGACTTTTATTTTGGGGGAGGTTTTTGATTACTTTTTCAAGTTCTTTACTTTTGATTGGTCTATTCAGATTCTCTATTTCTTCCTACTTCAGTTTTGGGAGGTTGTAAGAGTCTAAGAATTTATCAATTTCTTCTAGGTTGTCTAATTTGTTGGCATCTAATTTTTCATAGTATTCTCTTATGATCTTTTGTATTTCTGTGGTATCCGTTGTGATTGCTCCTTCTTATTTCTAATTTTATTTGAGTCTTCTCTCTTTTTTTCTTAGTGAGTCTGGCTAAGGGTTTGTCTATTTTGTTTATTTTTTCAAAGAACCAAGTCTTTGTTTCATTGATCATTTCTACTGTCTTTTTTGTTTCAATTTCATTTATTTCTGCTCTAATTTTTATTATATCCATCCTTCTACTGACTTTGGGCTTTGTTCTTCTTTTTTTAATTCTGCTAGGTGTCATTTGAGATTGTTTATCTGAGAATTTTCTTGTTTATTGAGGTGAGCCTGTATTGCAATGAATTTACCTCTTACAGCCTATTTTGCTGCATCCCATATGAATTGGTATGGCGTTTTTTCATTTTCATTTGTCTCCAGATAATGTTTGATTTCTTCTTTAATTTCTTCAATAATCCATTATTTGTTCAGCAGCATGTTGTTTAGTCTCCGTATTTTTTTCCCCATTCTCAGCTTTATTCTTGTAGTTGATTTCTGGTGTCATAACATTATGATAGGAACACATGCTTGTTATTCTTTCAACCGTCTTGAATTTGTTGAGGCTGCTTTGTTTCCCAAGATATGGTCTATCCTTGAGAATTTTCCATGTGAACTTGAGAAGAATGTGTAACCTGCTGTTTTTGGATGGAGTGTTCTATATATATGTATTAAGTCCATCTGATCTAATTTTTCATTTAATTTGATAATTTCCTTGTTGACTTTCTGTCTGGATGATATATCCATTGGTGTTAATGGGGTGTTGAGGTTCCCTACTTTTATTGTATTGTTGATGTCTCCTTTTAGTTTTGTTAATAGCTGCTTTACATATTTTGGTGCTCCTGTGTTGGGAGCGTATATATTTATAAGTATTATGTCTTCTTAGTGGAGTGTCCCTTTTATCATTATAAACGTCCCCTCTTTATCTCTCTTTATCTGTTTTTCTTTGAAGTCTACTTTGTCTGATATAAGTATGGTGACAACTGCTTTCTTATGTTCATTATTAGCTTGGAGTGTCGTCTTCTATCCCTTCACTCTGATATTGTGTTTGTCTTTGGGGCTGAGGTGTGTTTCCTGGAGGCAGCATATTATTGGGTCTTGTTCTTTAATCTATCCTGTCACTCTGTCTTTTGATTAGAGAGCTTAATCCATTTACATTTAGAGTGATTATTGAAATGTGGGGGCCTAACACTGCCATTTTATGGCTTATTTTCTGGTTCTCTTGCATTTCCTTTGTTTCTCGTCCCATGATTTTTGGACTACCAATTCAGCTAAGTATATTTGTATATTGGCTTTCTTTTTATTTGTAATGTGTGTCTTTATTTTTACTTGTTTCGTAGTTACCATGTGGTTTGGATAAAACATTTTATAGATGATATAGCCCATTTTCTGATAGCCTGTTATTTCCTTAGATTAAGCTGGTCCGTTCCTTTCCTCTTCCTCTTCTAGGTTGTTAATGTCAGATTCTTTTTCTTTTCTTCCTTCTTGTGTTGTGAGTTTGTCATTAAAATGACAAGATTACATTTATTCTTGGCATTTCCCTTCCTTTTATCTTTATTGTTATATTTAGCCTTTGCTCTGATGGAGAGCTGCACCTTTCTGATTTTGGCTTTCTACTTAGCTCCTTAGCTTTGGGTTTTGTAACCCCTTTCCTTTTTTTGTTTTTTCAGGTACGAGGGTCTTCCAGAGCATTTCTTGTAGGGGATGTCTTGTGGCAATGAACTCCCTTAACTTTTGTTTATCTGGGAATGTTTTTATTTCTCCATCATATTTGAATGATATTTTCACTGGATAGTGTATTCTTGGCTGCAAGTTTTTGTCCTTGAGAGTTTTGAATATATCATTCCACTCTGTCCTAGCCTGTAAGGTATCTGCTGAGAAATCTGCTGAAAACCTTATGGGGGTTCCTTTGTAGGTTATTTTCTTCTGCCTTGCTGACATTAGTATTTTCTCTTTGTCATTGACTTTTGCAAGCTTCACTACTATATGCCTTGGGGTTAGTCTTTTTATATTGATAAGTTTTGGGATCTATTAGCTTCTGTAAGATGGAGTTCCATCTCTCTCCCGAGGTTTGTGAAGTTCTCAGCCATTATTTCTTTGAACATGCTTTCTTCCCCCTTCTTCTTCTCTCCTCCCTCTGGGATACCTATAATCCTTAAGTTGCATTTCCTAATTGAGTTAGATATTTCTTAGAGAGTTTCTTCATTTTTTTTTAGTCTTAGTTCTCTATCCTCCTCCATCTGCAGCATTTCTATATTCCTATCCTCCAAATTGCTAATTCTGTCTTCCATATTATTGACCCTACTGTTCAGAGAGTCCAGATTTTTCTTAATCTCCTCCATTGTGCTCTTCATCTCCAACATTTCTGATTGGTTCTTCTTTATAGCATCAAGCTCTTTTGTGACATAGCTCCAGAACTCGTTGAGTTGTCTATCTGTATTCTCTTTTAACTCATTGAGTTTTTTAATGATGGTTATTTTGAATTCATTGTCATTTAGGTTATAGATTTCAGTGTCTTTGGGATTGTTTTCTGGGTACTTGTCATTTTTCTTCTGTTCTGGAGATTTAATATATTTTTTCCTACTGCTTAATGGCATGGATTTGTGCCTCCACATAGAGATAGAGTTTAATTATTGCTTCCACTTACTTCTACTGGAGTGTGTGTGCGGGGGGGAGCAGCTGTGTAATCTGCTGCAACCAGGATCCCTGTCAGCTGTTGCTGACTGGACCTGGGCCCCTCCTTGTGGTCACAGTGGTCCTGTGGGGTCCCTCGTCAGCTGTGGGGACAATCACAAGGTGGCCTCAGGTTGTTGGTGCCTACTGTCACAGACCACCTAGATGCACTCCCTCCTTAGGGTCTTCAGCAGTGTTATGGGTTTTCACAGTAGCCAGGAGCAAGTTCACCTAAACTCATGGCTCTGCCACTGTTAGGGCCCACAAGATCTCACTTGTTCACTTATGGTCCACAGCAGAGCTATAGGTATCTACTGCAGTCTGTGTTTAGCTCACACAGCTATGCTACTTTTGCCTCAGGGCCTTCCAGCCTTGTGTTTGCTGGGAGGGGCCTCTCCACTAATGCTGTGCAGAGGCTTTCCCTGTGGCTGCTGTGGGACTGTGGATTTTCCCACTGGGCTAAGAGGCAATTGCAGGAGGCTTAGGTAGGGTTGTTGTCATCTGTTTCCACTGACACTCCACTGATGCACACACATGCCCACCCTTGGTGCCATGGTGATGCTATGAGCGTGTCTGGTGGTAGAAAGTCACTTGCAGGTACTAGGCTGTTCACAGGTTGGAGAGTTTTCAACTATCTCCACCTCCTCCAAGGGGGAAGTCCATCTACTTTCTGATGTATAGCAGCACAGGTCTCTCAGGTGTCCTGAGATGCTGTCTGGATATCCTTTGTTGACTGATGAATGTCCAATTAGTTGTAGTTCAAAGGGGGAGAGATAAAGAAAACTGCTCACTCTGCCATGTTGCTGATGTCACTACTACTTGTTGAAGATTTTTGTTCAGGAGGTGGCCTGAAACATTAGAAAGATCACTCTGGCAGAAGTGTGCCTATTGAATCAGAGGTGACAAAAAATGGAGGCCATTGCTGTTCCCTGGGGATGGAAGCTAGACACTTGTCTATGGCTGGGCAAGCTGGATGCACTAACTAAGCCAAATGCTTGCATCTCACCTCCTGTGTTCATGGTCTGTGTCTGGTCTCAGTGAGGAAGCTTGGTCCTATGAATGCTTGAGACCTGGCAATCCAAGGGCAGCAGGTCCTGGGAAAGGCTGTGTACTGTCTGCAGAACTGAGGAAGGGGAATGCATACAGAGTTTCCTGGGAAATTTCCCCACAGAGGAGGAATAAGGGAGGTCATACATGTATATGTTTCAGGTGTAGTTGAGAAAGGCAGACAAGTAAATATCCTCTGCCTCTGGGAATGTGAAAATCTTCTGATAGAAAAAGTGGGAGTTGAGGAGCTTCCCACAAGTTGGCAGGGATAAAGGGCTATGTGAGCTTCCATGGGTAGGTGGGGGTAGATTAAAATGTCAGGAAAAGGACATGACAAGATGAGGAGAAGAAGGAAGGAGAAGTCATCCCTCACTAGAGTCTTGAGCAATATGAGATTCACTCAAGTTTAGGCAGAAGCATCTCCATTTTTCTTTACATTAGCTCTAAGCTAAAGCTTCACACTGGGGCCTCTGCCAAATACCACTGTTATTTATTGTCTAAGAGGAGACCAGAATGGGAACATTTATCACATTTAGGACCCCAGAACCTGTAGGGATCACTCCAAGTGAAACCAGCTTATTCTCTGGGTGGTTGTGGGCAAAGAGAGGACCTTGAATTAATGAGTTAGTGGCCCCAAAATTCTGACTTCCAAGAGACTCACATTCTGTTCTCCTCTCTGAAATAAAATACCTGATTTCCAGTTCCCCACAAATGGCCTTACCCCTTCCAGCAGGACTTACCCATGAAGGCAGCTAAGGAAAGGGGTGGGAGAAATGGGGCTCACATTCCCTTTCTTACTTAAAATCCTTTTCAGCCTCTCATACCAGTGTGTGGTCACTCTCACAAGTAGAATGTGGGGGGAAGGGGAAACTGGGTTTGGAGCCAGGGGCCTGGGGTCACACCTTAGTGTCTTCATTTCTGGATCTAGGTCTCCTGAGTTCTGTATTTTACTAGCTGTGGGGTCTGAGTACCTGCTAAAATTGCTCAATGCCTCAGTTTCCTCATCTCCAAAGCAAAGGTAATTGCAATACCTTTCAAGGGATGATGTGAGAACTAAATGTGAATGCATGCAATTATTCACAATAGCCAATATACAAAAACAACCCAAGAGTCCTTTGTCAGATGAATGGGTAAAGAAAATGTGGTATATACATATGTCAGGGCAGGGAAAATCTCCTTTTTCCTTTCTTGTGTTCTTATGGCTGAACCAATAAAATTTACAAAGACCATATTAATGAGAGTAAACCCTGTTTAATACTTACATATTGGAGATCATAAGGAAACGATGCTCATAGAGTGAATAAAGCAGGGAGTATATATATCTTTCACACAAAGAAACAGTAAACTTGTGAAGAATTGACAGAACAAGGAAACTTAGGTTTAGGGTATGTACATAGTGAGGAATGTAAGCAGAGTTTAGGCTTGAGATAGTAAATTAGCAAGGTTTGTTTATGCAGGGTTCTTGGCCCTGAATTTTGTAGCTTTGGTGATAAGGATACAGGCAGAACACATTTCACATGGGAAGATTTATTTCTTTCTTTCAGAGGGAACAAGACAGGAGGGTCAAAATGCCCTTCTGCTTCTCTAGTAACTTTAATTCAAAGTAATCAATATAGTATCTAGTAACTTTAATTCAAAGTAATCAATATAGTATTGTGCGATATTTTGGGGTGGTCTACCCTGGGTGTCAACACATTCAATGGAATATTATTCAGCCTTAAAAGAGATGGAAATTCTGTCATTTTGGACAACATGGATGAACCTGGAGGATATTATACTAGGAAAAATAAGCCAGAGACAGGAAGACAAATACTGCATGATTTCACCTATATGTGGAATCTAAAATGGTCAAACTCATAGAAGCAGAGAGTAGAATGGTGGTTGTCAGGATCTGGGCAGTGGGAGAAATAGGAAGATGTTCTTCAAAGGATACAAAATTTCAATTACACAGGATGAATAAATTCCAGGGATTGTAGGGGAGGGAGAATATTCCTCTACTCTCTAGGTTCTTTTGGCTGATCCAAGAATCAAATTTACAAATTTACATGATGCAGAATAAATAACAGGAGAAAATCAAACAAATTTAATAACACGTATACATAGGAGAAACCTAGGGGAACTCAATAACATTAAAATGGCTGAAGGTACCACCTGAAATACCATCTGTGACTAAAGACAAAGGGGAGGTTGGGGTAGCGGGTTGGCACTTCAAACAGGAGGAAGGTAATTCACATGTAGATAGGAAAGAAAATTTTTGGTAAATAAATGTTTGCAATACCATGCAAAGACAATGGGACATGGATAGGTCTTTGATTAAGTGGGCCTTGTCAGGTTCCTCCCTGTCTACCACATCTAGTTTATATTATACTATAGTGATCCTATAATATTAGCTCCTTTCTGGAACAGGTCTTCTATCTTCATTTCTTTTAGGCAATTAGGGGGAAAGTCAAAGCTTCTTTCTGAGTCTTTTGCTCTTAAAAATAAGCCTAAGAGACACATTTTGGGGTGGCCAATTCTGATTCCCCACGGGATCTGATGTACAGCATGGTGACTATAGTTTATATACTGTATTGTACACGTGAAATTTGCTAGCAGAGTAGATCTTAAATGTTCTCACCACCAAAAAAATGATAATAATAATATGAATCCATGTTAAGTGCTTACTCAGTGTCCTACAGATAACAAATGCTCAGTACATTGTAGCTATTACAACCACTGCGTCTAGACCACTGGAGTTGCAAAGGTTAAAGAAGCCACTGTCTCTTTTATTCTGGGATTCTGCAGCTCAGTGCTTTGTAAGAGACCAAACATGTCCCCTAGTCTTGGGCCTTTGCCAAAAGTGGCTCCTTATTTATAGGCTGAATATAATAGAGTGTGATCGGAGTGCTGGCCCCCAAAAGATAAGCATGGGAGATGCTGTCCTGCATGGTGGCCCTGAGAATTGGATTACAGGGTGTTACAAATCTTTCCCACAGGAAATGTTTCCTTGAGTCATCTTACAAGTCTCACACTGGGCTTCAAGTAATGTTTTAGTCACAAGGAATCTGAGATCTTTGAAAAGCACATTAACTTCCAGCTCTTCTGAGAGGGATTTGAGCTGAGAAGATTCTCATCCACTGGTAATTAGAACTTTGATTCAAGATTATTAATTTTTTAAAAGACGTAAAGGTCAAATCATCTAAAATTTATTGACATACATAGAAAAAAATTAATAATGAATGCTTAGTAGATAGATCCTCTTCAGCCTTGTAAGAATTTTAAGACAAAATTGATTTTGATGGGAGAATTATGTTTCTAAACAAGGCAGCAAACTGAATGCATTTGCATTTTGTAAAAGAAAGTGTTTCCTGAAGTTATAATCACAGTAGAAAATAAAGCACGATAAACAAGAAATCAAAGCTAGCAGCTGTGTGAGGAAGGTAGTGACTGGGTGAGTAGGAAGACAGGGGACAGTGGTGTCTGCTGTTAATGGGACACTTGTTTCCCTCTCCCTTTGATGCTCTCACCTTCGGATCCTGCAGGGACCAATGCCTTTCCTCCAAGGTACAGTCACCCACTAGCCTCCTCGTCCTTCATCCCTATTCATTGAAAACTTCAGCACCCATTCACAGGCCCTCCCTCCTTCTCTATTTTTGTCATCTTGAGGCCTTCACTATCCACATGATCCATGAACACCTGGCATCTCAGCCCTAACCTTCTTGTCTCTAAGGATCTTTTCTCAACTCCACACCCACACTCTTGGTTATACCCTGAACTTTATCATTGTCAAGAGCTGTTGCATCTCTAACTTCAATTCAAGTAGCCCATGCTGACCATATCCTTTCCTTCCAGCCCACAACCCCATTAGCCAAGCTGCAAAGACTATTCACTCTCATTATGACCTGCCATCCATTGCTCATGACTTTGTATACATCTGAGTGTCCATCCATCCATCTATCCAAATATCCTGTCCCTCCAGAATTGATTTTCTTCATTAAATGCCTTAAATCTGTGTTCCTTACAGATAAACGTAAGTTTCTTGTCCAATTCTCACTTCATTGTAGTTACTTTGCTAAACACCAACCTTGGAAGCCACCAAATATTCTTTTTTGTCTGTCTAGAGTTTAAGTATCACTATATATTTATGATTCCTGCCCCAACTATTAGCTATCCTACCACGTTTCTCAGATAAGTTCACTCTACCACTTCCCTAAATGTCTATTTCATACACTCTTCTCCTTGCATCTTCATCCCATCTCCAGTGTTAGCAGATGAATTGTGCTCATACCTCATTAGAAAATAAAAGCCATGAGACATGCACTATTTCAACATCAAGTGAGGCAGGAGTTTGCTATAGATGAAATTTTTGTGTCATCTCAAAATTTATATGTTGAAAAGTACCCCTCAGTGTGATGGCATTAGGAGGTAAGGCCTTTTTGAGATGATTAGATCATGAAGGTGAAACTCTCACAAATGGGATTAGTTTCCTTATAAAAGAAATCTCAGAGAGCTCTCTTGCCCCTTCTGCCATATGAAGACACAGCGAGAAGACAGCCATCTCTTACCCAGGAAATGGGCCCTCACCAGACATCAAATCTGCCAACACCTTGATCTTGGACATTCCGGACTCCAGAACTCTGAGAAATAAATTTTTGTTGTTTGAGACACTCACTTCTTGCTATATTTTGTTATAGTAGACTGGGTTGAGTAAGACAGGCTTCAGGTTTCTTTTGCATTTTTTAAATCTTATTCTTTCTCCTAAAAACATAAAGGAAGTGTCCTTCTCTTATTAAATAAATAGAAATTATTGACAGTGTACTCAGCATTTGACTTGTGTCATTATATACTCACAACCACAAGTGTAATATTTCTATGTTTCAAAGATGAGGAAACCAAGGCACAGAAGTTAACTAGTTTGTCCAAGTTTACACAGCAATGGAGTTGTGACTGAGAGCCAGAAATCTGCTCTATCATCCAAACTCTGAAGCACCGTGCTCCCCCATGTGCTGTGCTTCTCACTTTTTCAGTCCTTTTCTCTCACCATCCCTAAGGTTCCTGTGCTTTCCTAATCTTTCTCAACTGACCTGTCAGCACTCAAATGCTCAGCATCAGGAAAATCATCTTCCACTTACTTTAATAGAGTGTCATTTTCTGGGAGAGACTTTTGGCAAGGATTTCAGGTCTTCAAGTATTACTAGAATAGATTCCCCAGGGAAGTAGAGTTCCCTTCTTGAGAGTCATTATAGAGACTGAGAATCCACTTTTATCATCCAGTCCTATTAGGCAAGGTCAAGTTTTGGAGGCAGAATGATAGATTCCAAAAGTTGTGGAGGATTTTCTGTGCCTAGAAACCCAAAATGCCAAAGTTACTCTCTTGACAAAGTTGGCCCATGAAGCCTTCCTGAAGGGGGTGCTGTAAGCACAGCTGGACCTGCTGTAGAACCGAGAGTGTGGGGGTGTCTCCTCTCTGCAGCTCCACACAACCTCTCCCTCATTCCTCTCTGCTCTCCACCCCAGCCCCTGCCAATCTCCCTGCAATCACCAAGGAGCAGTTGATTCCTGATGAGAGGTTAATATTCTAGTTGAACCAGCTGCCTTCTGCCACGTGCTTTTCCTCCCTGCCCCTATGACAGGACCATCTCATCATTTTCTCTCTCCCTCTGCCCTGGTGTCAGGCCACAGATATTGGCATGTCCTTTAATGTGTCCATCATTCAAGAAGCATCTTGTTAGGAGGATTCATTGGCACTCAGGCCTCACTGCTGCCTCCACTGGAGAGGTGACAGACAAGGCAGGGGAGCCTCTGTTCTGAAGCTGGTCATCATTGTCTCAGGTGCATATCAGGGCCTTAAGCGGCTCTGCAAGATGGTGAGAAGGAGCAGGGAGAGGGAGAGAGGGACAAGAGGAGACTGCATGTGCCACAGCAGGTGTCCTGAGCCCTCCAATTCCATGGCCTCAGCTTCAAGCCCAGACCAGCTGTCAATAATGTGCCTTCAGCTGTGGCCTCAATGTTGGGAGAAAAAGCTCATTTGAATTACAAACTGAGATTGTTGTGTATGGAATTCCTGCCCAACTCTCCTCTTCTGTGAACACACAATAGTTTCAAGACAATTTCACTGAGCCCATGAGAAAAAATTCCCTGTCCTGGAACCCTGTATGTTCAGAGAAGAAAGGAATGGAATCTATGTCTGGATCTTTACAGCAAATGGGTAAGATTAAATCCCTACTACATGTCTAGACTCTATGATCCTTGGTTTCCTCACCAAAAACAAATTATTTGTTCTAGCTGGTTCACAAGATTATTAGTGAAATGACATATGCGGAAGAGTCTAAAGAAGTCCCTAAGACCTTCATTCTGAGCCTAGGAATTATTTAGAAAAAGAAAAAGACCCATATTAGTTCCCAAGAAAGTTTTAGCATTGTTGTTCCCATATCAGCCTAGCTGTGCTCCTGCAGGAGTTGGATGCATTAGTACAGAGAAGATAACTGGAATTAGAATCATTGACATAACTAACTCACCAGCAGTCTTCAAAACCACAGAGGACCTGCTGCCTGGAGGTAAGCCCTCAGCAACCTTTACATCTTCCTATTTATTGGAAAATCCCCAAAGAATCTCGTTGAGGGCCTACTGATTAATAGTAATGATAATCATAGTAATAATAACAAGCAACAATCATCAATTAAGGGAGCACTATGAGCTTGACATTGTTCTGGTTCTTTATATATTCATTTTCTCAAACAACCCTCACAATAATAGGAAGAAGCAATTATAATTGGAAAGACTGAGGTTGGAGAATTTAAGCAGATTGCTTTAGGTCACACATATAATAGTGAAATAACCAGGGTTTGATCCCAGGAAGTCTTATTTTAGAACCCATGGGACTAATCACTTTATTTTACTATATTGTATGACACGGAAATTCTGAGAAAGAAAATGAAAACTGAGGAAAAGCTGGTGATGTGACTACATGCTATTTGGAAAATTAAATATTGAAATTAGGTTCAGCTCCATTTTTCACCCTGCTACTTTCCAGCTATAATCCAAGGAGGCTTCACACCTTAAGACAAGTTCCTACCAACTCTATTCCTTATCTAAAGAGCAAAGCTTTTCATCAGCCATTGCCTCATATACTTTCATCCACTATTGCTCTGATTTTTGCCTTTACTCATTTTACAGTTGATGTCATTCCTGTGTGTTTTATGACTTTATTCTATCTAATATTACAAATGCAGAAGCCAGTGCAGGATGAGTCACAACAGCAGTAATAGTGCTGGTTTTCAGTACCAGGCTGATAATTTTAGACATTGTTCTATGAACAATGGAGAATCACTGAAAGAGTCCAAGGTTGGAAATGCTATTGAAAATTTACTTCCTTTTGAGTACTTAATGAGAACCGTTGGTTATCCTTAGAAACTTAGACATCCTCTCTTTCTATAGCTATGGCTAAACTTTCATCATACTAGCCCTATGTCCCTCAATTTTCATTGACTTATAACCTAGAACAGGGGTCAGAAAACTGTAGTCCATGAGCCAGTCACCTGTTTATATTGCAGGGGACTGGAATTGGCCACCCCAAGATATGTCTCTTTGGCATGATGATTATTTTGGGCTGATTACTTTTAAAAACTACAGACAGGAAAGAAACTCTGAAAAGTAGAATTTACTTACCCTTTGTTAAGAGACATTTGCATTGTAAAGGAAATCTCCATCTGCAAAGGTGTCACCCTCTCTGTACCAGGAAAGAGGGATGACCTTATCTCTAGAAACTCTCATCAATGTGGAAGGCAAGGACTCGAATCTGCATAATAACCTAACTCTTGTTTACTGTACTTGTGTGGTAATCTCCCATGATCGACTCCCCCTCCACCCTCAACATCTTCCTTTGCCTTTAGCTGAAGATGATATTTAAGGTGGTAGCTTCAGCCATTTTGGTGAGTTGCTCAGGTTGCTGAGCCTCTCCCATGTGTACATGTTATAAAGCTTTGTTTAATTTTCTCCTGTTATTCTGTCTTACATGAATTTAATTTGTTCTCCAGCCAGAAGAACCCAGAGTGGGTAGAGGAAATGTCTTCCTCCCCTACACTATATATAAAGTTTTATTGGAACAGAGCTACCTGTTGTGCCTTGTTCATGCATAGAACCCAGCTACTTTCCAGCTACTACAACGGCAGAGCTGAGTAAAAGATGTTGAGCTCCTCCCTTAAAGGGGTAGAGGGGAATGTATCTTGTTTACCTTTGTTCCTCTAGAAACTATCATGAACTCTGGAATAAATTGATTAAATAAATTAATAAGTAACTTTATTATTTTTGGCTTTACCCCACCAGTTCTGAATCATTTTTGAATCCTTATTTTGTGTTCTGATACATGAGTGACCCATAACAGTCTGAGGCATTTGCAGATTACTTAGTGTGACTCTCTGATTCAGCAGAATTGGGCTGGGGAGACATAGACCGACTTGTATGAGAAACTTTTGAGAGACAGAACTAGGGGAGTGGATGCATCAGGGGAGGTTACCTTAGCATTAAACTGGGGCTTGAGGTAAGGTCAAGGTTTGCATAAACAATCCAGAACAATAAGGGCTCCCCCAGAGGGGAAGCAGCATAAGCAAAGGCCTGGAAGGGAGGCAAGTGTGACTCATTTGGGAAGATGGACTGGCTTCACCTAACAAGAGTTTTCACTGCACAGTATACATCCTTTTGTGGAATCTCCTCTACCCTGCCCCCCATCCCATCTCCTCCTTCTGTCCCATCTCCCACCTATTCTTCAGGTACAACAAGGTCCACCTGTCCTATGACATCTCAATTTCTACAAACCTTATGTAATCTCCTCTTCCCTTAGAAGCCCTGAAACACTTTGTTCCATCTTATACCCCTTATGTTACCTTATTAATTTACTGAACACATATTATTAAGCATCTCTTCATATGCCAGACACTGACCTGGGCAGTGGGGCAAAAGGAAGAAATGGAGAGTTAATCTTTGTTAAGAAAAGAAATAACAGGCCCAAAGTGGAGTCACTTGCTTCCAGGAGAGCAAACCAAGACTTAATTGCATTTTCAGCCCCTCCTAAGAATGTGACCTTAAACCAATCAGTCCAGAAATTCCTGTTCAACATTAGTGAGTTCATCTGTCTGATAAAGACTCCTGACTTTCCCCCAAAGAAAGGTGGCCATGCCTGAAAAAATACTTTTCTTTTTTCCTTTTGCTAGTAACTTTCTGGTTCTTGTCCAGTTTCTGCTTATAAATACTTTCTATTTTGTACAACTCCTCAGAGACCCTTTCTATTTCCTAGATGGAATGCTGCCCAATTCATGAATTATTGAATAAAGCCAATTAGATCTTTAAATTGACTTGATTGAGATTTTTGTTCATTAATACCTTATATTCTATTTATTTGTACACTTATCCCAGTCTAGTCCACCTACCAAGTAGTTTGGGTGAGTTATATACCATCTTTTGGTTGAAGGTTTCATATTTCTAAAAGTTAATCACGGGACACTAGAACCTAAAATCTCAGTTGTGCCAACAATTATTGAATATATGGGAAGAACTTGTTCCAGGGTTTCATACATAGTAGGCATCTGCATTAGTTTTCTATTTCCTATTTGCTGTAACAAATTACCACCTATTTGATGGATTAAGACCATTAAAACAATGAAAATGTATTATCTCACAGCCTGGAGGCCAGAGAGAAAAATCATTTTCACTGGGCTGAATTAGGGTGTGGAAGGGCTGCACTCTTCCCAGGGCTCAAGGAGAGAATCCATTCTTCTTCAGGCTGCTGGGAATG
This sequence comes from Equus quagga, assembly GCF_021613505.1. Taxonomy (NCBI): domain Eukaryota; kingdom Metazoa; phylum Chordata; class Mammalia; order Perissodactyla; family Equidae; genus Equus; species Equus quagga. Next base: position 83,316,352 of record NC_060280.1, on the reverse strand, counting down.
GCTGGCACTCCTTGTCTGTGGCTGTGTCACTCCAGTCTCTGCCTTGGTGGTCACATTGCCTCTTCCTCTTCTGTCTGTGTAAATACTCCTCGGCTTCTCTCTTATAAGGACATTTGTGATTACATTTAGGGCTCACGCAGATAATCTTTGATAATCTCTCCATCTCAAAATCCTTAATCACCTTTTTCTCCAAAAGGTAACATTTAGGGATTCCAGGGATTACTACCTGATCTCTTTGTGGGCCATTGTTCAGTCTACTACAAACACTGGATCACAAAAGAGGGGCTGTTTTATTCCCTCTTTGCTGTGGTGCCAATCCCAGGGCTCAATCATGGTTAACATGCATTAATTGTCCTGAGCCCCAACAATTGACACCTGCAGGGAGAGAAAGAGCCCACTGCACTGGCCCTCAGGCACCTAGCTCATTGTCTGCTGTGTATGGTTCTCTTTCTGCTGTTTGGCTAAGGTTCTTAGAGGCAGTTTCTTTGTATAATTATCCCAGAGATATAAAATGCAAAGATCCTGCTCTGGCCCTTCTTTTGTGCTAAAGAAACCTTTATTTCAGACTATTTTGAAGTTGAATGGGAAGGACCTGGCAAATAAAGTCTCCTTGGACATCCTGTTCACCCAGTCAGCCTCTGAGTACCTTTGGGGCCTGACAGTCACTTCAGTTGCTTGAGACTGTTCTATTTGTGGGTGACTTTACCAAAACTGTAGTCTCTGACTGTTTTGGCAACCGTCTACCTTCTCTCCCTTCTTCACCCTCCCTCCCCTCTCTCATCTCACTGACCTTCTCTGGATCTGCTTTGCAAATTGTGTTTTTTCTACTTTTCCTCAATTCCCCAAACCCTTTTCCATCTTCTACTTGAGTTTCCCTGGTGTCTCTATTTCTGTGTATAACTTTAGTTCTCCCTCCTTCTCTCCTCTAGTCCCTCTGACTCAATTCAAGTCATCAAATACTTTTAGCACAAATTATATGCTGGACATTTTACAAAGCAGTAGAGAGAATAGAAATGTATGCTAGACTGGTCCAACCCTTGGAGAATTTGCCATCTCCCTGCCTCTTCCAAAAGATCTTTGGTGTCTTCACATATCCATCAATCTCTGCCTCTCTCCTTCACCCTGTGTCCTGTTTTCTTGTCCTCACCCTCAACCTTCTGTTGTTTTCTCTGTCCCTCTCTGCTTTTTTCTGAAATGGCATCAGAAGGCTATAACAGTGTTGGGGATGAGGATAGGCCACCCCAAAATATCCTACAATGGCATATTGATTAATTTGAATTAAAATTACCTGAGAAGCAGCCAATGCAAAAATGGGCATTAGACTTTCCTCTTCCTGTTCCCTCTGAAAGCAGGAAACAAACCTAACATGCAAAAAGCACCCTTCCACACCAAGAGATAGCCTTCTTCATCGCCAGAGCCAGGGAACCCAGGGCTGAGGAGCCTTATAAACAAACCCTGTTACTTTTACTAGTTTACTACCTCAAGCCTAGTGTCGATGAAAATAATCCATAACCAATCTATAAGTTAAAATTTGGGTGAGTTTATTCTGAGCTTAAATTTTAGGATTATAACCCAGGAGAGTCTTTCCACAAAGGAACAGAGCACTCCTAAGAAGTGGGGGTACACAGGGTGGTTATATACCCTCAAAGAGGGTGTTTCACATATGATTGAAATGTCCCTCCCACAATAGTCACAAGATTGCCCTGTCTGCACAGCACTTGATGGACACAGCAGGTAATGGGTCTGCTATCTTGGTGGGTGTAGCAGGAGGCAAGTCTATTGTGTCAAGCTCGGTGGTCACAGGTGAGCACAGCAATCAGTTTCTAGCCTAAGGAAAGATACTTAATCCTTAAGGAGATGCCAATGTTGGGAGGGGGAGGGAAGTTGCACCTTTATCTCAAGGGCCTTTGCTCTTGTCATAGGGAATCTCTAAAGCAGACATACAATGCATGCTCAATGGCCTCGGTCAGGCCCTTTTGGAAAGACAAGGTCAGGCCGAATTAGGTTTACACCAAATGGCTTCCTCATATATTCCAATATATCCTATTACTTGCCATTTTTATTTGTCACTAGACTCTGTTTAAATTCATCTCTTCTTACGTACTCTAAACCTAATCTAAATCTGTTTCTTTTTCTTGTCATTCTTCACAAATGTATGTTTATTTATGTAAAAGATATGTGTGTGTGTGTGTGTATATGTACTGCCTGCTTTGTTCACTCTCTGAACATCATTTCTCTATAATTGCTAAAACATATGTATTAAATTGGATTTTCTCCTGTTAATCTGGTTTTGTGTTGTTGACACAAATACCAATAACAATTCTATAGATAACAGAGATAAGATGACTTTTACTTGAGCCAGACTGAGGATTATAACCTAGGAAGTGCTTTTCCAGAAGGGAAGAAAGCATTCTAGAGAAGCATGGTTTTCAGAACAGTCTTATATCTTTTTAGGACAAAGAACATATGTTATACACACCCAGAATATATTTTCATCAAAGTTTGAAAAAGGTATTTATCTGAAAATCAGCAGTTCAACATGACCCTGATGTCCAGAAAGTGACTAATAGGGGTGTTACCAATAGCGCCTTACCAATAGGGTGTAGGAGGGGAAGTATGCTTTCTTATCTTAAGAGAGTGCACACTTTACTATACTTTTTAAAGCATATTTACAATGTATGTTTGATAGGCCATAAGTCAGTCTTCTTAAGTGCAAGCCAAATCAGTTTTGAACCCAAATAGTTCCCCCATATGCCTCAATATGTAAAAAATCTCTTGTCAGTGTCAATTTTATTATTTGTGCAACCATAGGAATACAAGGATAGAAGAGAGAATTTCTCCCTCCTTGACCATAGAAACTCATCTCCCATGTTACATGGCTGATTCTTGGCTAATCTCATTATATTTGTTATCAATGAATCTAATGCAAGTAATTTTTGAAATAGTAATTAATTAAATAAGTTATAAAAAGTACACAGCAAAGGCTGAGACTCCTGTAATCATTCATAACCACTATTAAATCTCCAGGCAACACAAAACATTACATATTAAACTACATAGATGGTTTCTAGTCTTTGTGCATTTAAATAAAGGCCTTTCAAATTAAAAAGATTTGTATCACCTTGTCTTTTATTTGTGAACACACACACACACACTTCACCTCCATTGCCAAACCTCATCCTTCAGTTCTGCTTAGTCCACACTCAAGTCCACTTAAAAAGAAAATTAATCCTTGAGGTGATTGTATGAACACTGAATAGATTTCATCTCTTTCATTGCAGTGCAATGTGATGGTTAAATGAGAAAGTGGGTCTGAGAATGTTTCTGGTAGTGCTGGTATTAGTGGGTTGGCATGGATCTCTCATCTGAGTCTGAGAACCGCTGAGCACCCTCAGCTGCTATGATCTGGGGTGGGCGGTGTAGAAGGCTGGACCAAATTGCTGAGTAGAACAGGGGCCAGTGCCTGTCCTGGTGAGTATGAACATGGCCTTCTTGCGGCCAGTCCTGGCCAGAGATGAGTTGAAACAGGCAAAGCCCTCATATGGATCTTGGGGACCCAGGGTTGTTGGGTCAGCATGCTCGGGATGTGACTGTTTAGACAAAGATAAGACATTGAACCTTGACCACCATCTCCCCAATGTCTGGCAAGATACCCATGCTGATGCTCTTCTGGGTCTGACTTTTCCCTATCTCGCAATCACTGTGCTCCTTTCTTCCCTCCGAACTGACACTGCTGTTCACCAAACTTCTGGATTCTCCTGAACTCACCATTTCATTTCTCCACACTCTACACTTTCACTTCTCTTGGCCTTGAATTTCCTTTTCTCTTCTCTGAAAAAGACTTTCACATTCTTTTTCTTTTTCTTTTTTTTTTTGAGGAAGATTAGCTCTGAGCTAACATTTTCTGCCAATTCTCCTTTTTTGTGCTGAGGAAGACTGGCCCTGAGCTAACATCCGTGCCCATCTTCCTCTACTTTATATGTGGGACACCTGCCACAGCATGACTTGACAAGCAGTGCATAGGTCTGCACCTGGGATCTGAACTGGTGAACCACAGGCCGCTGAAGCAGAACGTGTGAAATTAACCACTGTGACACCAGGCTGGCACCGACACTTTCTCGTTCTTGATGTCTTAACATGGAAGTCACAATCTTGTTCAGCTTTCCCTCAGCGTCGGCTGAGATCTGAGTCCTGACCACTCCGTGCCTCTCTGGACCTGCCCATACCTCTTAGTCTGTCCTCACTTCATCCATTTGCTCATCTCTTTTACCTACTAGCCTGTAAGGTCTTGGAGGACAGGGACTGTGTCCTATTAATTTCTGAGCCCATTGGCACCCAGTGTGGAGCTCAGCTCAGAGCAAATGTCCTGAGTGAATGAATGAATGAAGGTGTTAGAAGGATAAATGCTGGATTAGAATTGGTGAATACCAGGACTCAGAACACAGCTTTCAGGCCTACTGAGGGCTTTCTTCTCTGCAGTGTTTTTGAAGAATATTAAGCTGGCTCGCGAATATCCCTGGGGAGATGACTATTGCTATGACACCTCCTCTCCCCTGGAATAGGCTGTCCACTCTGTTGTCAGAGTTCCCTGTCACCAGTTCCCCTGTCACCTGCAGACTGATGATAACCAAGGTGGGCTGTGTGTCTCTGGAAGGAGACAAGCCTGCCTGTCTGAGGATGTTATCTCGGTGTATGCAGATACAGCCCTCTGTCACCAGATGGGGCTGGAGGAATGGGCATGCAGCCCAGCTCTGCTGTTTCACTGTCTGAGCTGTGCCTCTGCTCCACAGTGTCCTGAGGGGAAGGCACTGGGAGCAAAAATTATGTCTGTGGAGGATTTACATCTGCCAGACATTCTGCTAAGCAGTTAATATACTTTAACCCTCACGACAATCCAATGAAGTAGGTGATATTTTTATCATTATTTTATAGATGAGTTCACTGAATTTACAGAAGTGACATATCTTATTCAAAGTTGTATTTCTAGAAATTTGTGGCTGGATAGAATTTGTATTTCAGGCCTGTCAGACTTCAAAGCACACTCTACTAATCTCTACTTTATGCTGCCTTGCAGGACATGAGGTGCCTGAGAACACAGGATCTCTGGTTTCTCTGACTCTAGTGTGGTGGAAGAAGCACTCCTGCCATGAAGCTACTACATTCAATGGCAGGCAACCATTGCTTAATAAAATTTAACAGAGAATTTCAGGTATATATCTAATGGACATAAGAATACTCATTTGAATACTTGAACATGTCAGCCTACAATCCAACCAAAAGCAAGGTGCTGGGATCTGTGTTGTGTTGCTTTTATCCCCTCCAGCTCTTGTCCAGATGTTTGTAGTGATGAAAATTCTGAATCCAAACTTCTGGGCTTACAGGCTCTCTGTCACAGCCCCAGGGTGAAGTGGGCAGGGAAGGACCCGTTTAATTAGTTCATTTGCTGGCTTACATTGCAGATTCTTTCGACAGGTCAGATTTCCTGCACATCCCTATGGAAGCTGTGGCCTTTTAATGAGCTGTTTAGAATATGTACCAGTTACAGCTTCCACAATAAGCATTGGCAGCCTTCAGCCTGTTAGTTACCCAGGATGAGCTATTAAATTAAGAATTGTTGCTGAAATGCCATGCTAAAAGCCATTCACAGTGCATGCCCAGTCCCCTGTCCTGCTGGGCCATCTGTGCATCAAAGGGCCGGAGGAGAGGGACAAGCCTCCCAGAAAGAGGATGATCTAGAGGAGAAGGAATATTATGGATTTCCAATGCTGGCTTCAAACTCAGGGAATAATTTTTCTTGGTACTCAAATATATTAAATGGAATATTTTATTATAACTTCATATTACATAATGCCAACTATCCCTTTTTGGAGATAATCTTCTTAGAGGCAGACTCCACAGCCTTCAGGAGCAATAATTGGTATCTATCAGGGGCTCACTATATGCCATGCACTTACAAGATAATTTAAATATATTATATTTCCCTGTTCCAAACCCTAGAAACTAATCTTACCTACATTTTATAGTTTTAATAATAACCCACCAAAAAAAAGTTTGAAATGACTAGGCTCTCACAGATGAAAGTGATAGGATGTGGATTCAGCCAAAGTCTCTTCAATTCCAAATCCTCTGGGATGTGTTTCCCCCTTCAGTTTACTTTCCCCACCATGATACCCTGTTGGTAAAATATAAATGAACATTTATACAGCACTTCTGTGAGTCAGATGCTGTCCTAAGTGTTTTTCATACATTAATCAATCTTCATAACAGTCTAATGAGGGACGTGCTATTATTTTTATTTCCCTTTAGTAAATGAGAAAGTTGAGGCATAAATGAGATAATTTGCCCAAACGAATGCAGCTCATAAGTGGCAGAGACAAGGACTGAACCAGTCAACCTGACACCAGGGTCCATCCTCATAACCTTCCTATCATGACAACTTGGTAAAGACATAGACAATCTCTGCTAAGCTGGTATTTTACCATCAAAGCAGGTTTATTGGTCTGAAAACTCACATGGGACTTTTTAACACCCATGTGCTACCTCCATCCATCCATGATTATAAGCATATCTGCCACACACATTTACATACACAAGCTTTCTGCAATAGGCTAGTTTATTTTAGATCCCAGAGTTATAAGTGATTTACCTCTGACAGGCTCACTGTTTTTGAGGATTGCAGCCTTTTAATTTATATGAAAATCCATTGTGGCTGTTACTCACTAGGCAGCCTGTTTTAAATGTTATTAAATACTACTGATCTGAGGGTCAGATTTCTCAAAGATTAGAGACGTCTATTCCTTGCTGAGCACAAGCTCCTTGCTCTAGGACTGTGAAGATGAGGGCTGCCTTTTCTGCTGGCTTTGGTGCTGAAACTGACATCTGAGGTCATGATGGCTGAATTGCCATTGCATCTTTGCAAGGCTCCATCTCCACCTGTGGCATCAAGCAAGGTGTCACAAGCCACATGAAGGACTTATATTTTATCCAAATATCACTGAATATCCACTGGAAGGTTTTAAGCAATGTGGGTAAACATGATTCTTTTTGAGTTTTGAAAAGATCATTCCTGTAGTGGTAGAAATGTTTGTTATTAGACTAAATAGACAACTTTTTCAGAAATTCTGGCAAGAGATGAAGGTTATTTGTACAAGAATCATGGTGGAAACAGAGAGGAAAATAAATTTGAGGTATGTTTAAGAAGAAAAACATTTAGTAATGGCTTGGATTATGGGGTGAAGAAGAATGAGGAGTCAAGGGTGAGTGCCAGATTTCTAGCTTGTGTTGCTAGGTCAAGTTAACTTATTTTAATTTTTTAGGGCACAGTACAGGAAGAGGATGACTTTCAGAGAGAGAATATCATACACTCTCCTTGGGACGTGTTTTCTTTTAGATCTCTTGAGACATCCAAGTAGAGAAGGCAAGGAGGCAGTTGGACACGTGGGTCTGAAGCTCAGAACAGAGCTCTGCACTGGAGATGAAAACTTGTGTGCCATCTACTTGTGGTGGTAATAGGATGCACAGGCTTGGATGAGACACTCTAGGAAAAATGTTGAATGAGTACAAAAATGAGCTTAAGGTCCAGACTTGAAGAATCCATCATATGATGCTCAGGTAAAGGAGGATGAGCCTACAAAGAAAGCTGAGGTGAAGTAGCCACCTCCATTTTGAGGGACTCATTTACTTTCTCTCTTCCTATATGTCCATCAAGGTCAGCACTGAGCAAACAACAAGGGTATGAGCCTCTACAGTTGAAATGAGGCAAGGAGGAGAGCAGATAGACAGTACCAGATAGAGTGGCCCGACATGGAGAAAGATCTTTGATGGATTTGTATCTGGAGGCCACTAAACTATCCTACTGACATGCGCTGTTTTATCTGCCCAGAACAGTATACTGCACCCTCTCTTCTCCTTCTGAAAAATGGTCCTTTGCCCATCACTCTGACAGGGTGGCTTGAATAAGAATAGTCAATATTTTTAGATTCTATTTCCCTGGCAAGCCCTTGACCCAAACTAGGTAGGTCAGAGAACTTCTTGGGTTTCTTTTTATTTAATGCGAGCCCTATAAGAGGCGATCTCAGTCTTTATTTGGGGCCCAGAGAGCCGTATATGCCTGTACAATGCCATGTGGATGTTGCTGAGAGACTGAGGCCATCTTACAGAGAGTAGACTGGAAAAGAGAAGAAAGATACTGTTGGAAATCAACCTCCTAGATCAAGTCATTCCTGATGCTCAGCTGTACTCCAAACCTTCCTGGAGTTTGATTACTTATAGTAATAAGAGATTTTTTTTCCTCAATACTGTCTTGTGTTTGGTTTCAAGTACTTACACTTTGAAGTATCTGACATATAACTATGCGCTAAGTAAATTACATTAAAGAAAAAAATATTCATTTACTTGTTAAAGAATAGTAACGCAGACTATTCAATGGGTACCATTAAGATAGATGTCAAAATTGACGATAGTGGAGCCATTATAAAATGAAGTCAGAGCTGCCTTTTCAGAGAAACTACCTTGCTGTTTTGAACCTCTGACTAGGTTAAGTTTTAGACTATTTTACAAGAAATTGTTTGAGAAGTCAGGAGAAGAACAAGCATCCTGATCAGAAAGACTGATGATTACGGACTTTCTGAACATAGAATCAATAGCCAATCAATGTTTAGCCAAGTTTAGCTCTCTTCCTCTAACTCCAATTAAAATTCCTTGTTATACAACCTCCCTTCTTTGCCTTTAAAAACGCCTGACTTTTACTCCTGATTAGGACACTGTTTGAGTTTCTACCTGAATCTGTGCTCCCCAGATTTTCATTCTTTAATCCCAAATAAATGGTTTACTTCTTAATCTGATTTCTGTTTTTGAAGGTTGACATAAGTACGCGGACCTCAGCAATGGGGTTTCTCAAGGGGAGAGAGAGATCAGGGTCAACTACAAATATAGCAAGTTAAAGAGGGAATTTATATCCAAGGTTAGAGTAGGGGGTACTGGATGGAAAATTACTAAGAGAAACATCAGGGTAAGAGGAGATTCTGGTTAATTTGATCTAACAGGATTCTTGCTAAAGGCAGGCCAGGGTGATGAGACATCACCTAGGAGATGTTGAAGGGTGAGGAACCTGATCAGATATGGAGGGTAAAAAGATATCGAGTATGGCTAAATTGATTTAGCAGAATTCTTGCTAAAATTAGACAATGCAGAGCTGAACACAGAAGTCCAAAAGTTGAAACCTAGTTGAAAAGGAGCTCAGAGGAGCCTTATTAGGCTTTTGGCCTGAGAGTGCTACTTAGGTAACAAGGAGACCTTGATGGGGATTGTCAAGTGGCTAAAGAAAGTGAGAACTTTCTCCCAGGAGGCCCATTGCCCTGCTGGGCTATGGGACACTCTCTGAAGGGAGCCTGCTCTGCCCTGGGGAGGAGCAGCAGAAATCAGCTCAGGGAGGGGCAGATGTGTGTTGTTTCCTGTGAATGACATAGGTTACATTTTATGAATTTGCATCTGGGGCTGGAAGTGCCATTATCTCTTACAAAGTACTGAAGTATTAAAGACACCAATTTACTTAATATTTATTGAATGATTGGAGAAAACTGATTGAGTCACTCAGGTGGAGGGAGAAAGGAAGATACTTGCAGCTGGAAGAAGAGCAGATACACCGCCAGGGGCCTCTCTCTGACCATGAATTCTTCTTGGGATCCACATAATGCACATGGGGGCCAGAGTGTGACTGCATGTGTGGGGTGTGTGTGTGTGTGTGAGAGAGAAAGAGACAGGGAGAGAGAGAGATAGAAGCAGAGTAATCTAGAACAAAATCTTTTGATAAAATGATGTTTGTCTTGATTATCTGAGCCATTGCCAATTGGTTTATGTGAATGATTGGTCTAATCAATAAGGTCTGTGTCAAACAGACAATGATAATAGCTGACGCATTTTATCACAAAATATATGCCTGGGGCATCACTTGATACTGGCTACTCATCACCTTTAATCTTCCCAACAAGTTTGCAGATTAATCATTGTCGTTCTCACTCTATGGTTGAAAACATAGATGCAAAGGGCCTGGTGCCATGGCCAACATCCATACTGGAAAGAGGCAGAGCCAGGACTTAGACCTCGGTCTTCTGAATCCAGATTGGAGGAACTTGACCTCCGAGAGCCCTGTCACTTCTAATAGCCATGGTTCTGTGATTCTATGAGTGATTCTTATTTGATAGGTTGAAATAACTCTATAAGAAGGCAATAGAAATACTGTCCTATTTTGTGGCTCTGGCCTGCCCACTTACCTTCTCTCTGAGCTCCACTGTCAGCCTCAGCCCAGGAGCCTAGACTTGATGACCTTGGGAAGACCCTGGCTGGAAGAATCTTAGGATCAGATAGGTCTATGTCACTTGGCATTCTTCGGTTGCTTACCTCCCTTGAAAGCAGGATAACATGGAGGGAAATACTGAGACTGTCAAGCAGGAGCAGCATGTTTGATTAAAGGAGGTATTCAATCCTGCACCCTCTCATTACACATACGCAAGTCTAGATCAGGCCCTTCTCAACTCCTTGGCCTAGAAGCCTATCTTGTGAGACACCTGGCCCTCCCTAGGACTTGGTCCTGAGAACCGTGACTTTGTGGCAGACAACATACACAATTTGGAGCTCTTTACCAGAAGAGGAGACTGAGGGAGAAAACAAAAGGGAGACTCTGATGTGAGAAGAGACTTCTTGCCTCACCAGGATGCCTGCCATGCCAGCTGCATGGGCTCACATGGGTTGCTCTTGTGTCACCATGGATCTCCCCTAAACCCCTGGTTTAGGCACAATTAAATTCCTCTGAAGGGGTTGCAGTCTTGCCCCTGGATGATGGCTATGTCAGCACTAAGTCAAAGTAGGAAATCAACTTTCCATTTAAGAATTACCCAGCTGCCCAGCAGGAAGCCTGTGGGTGTAGAAGTCCTGGGACAGGATAGATAGAAATTTTATTTGTTTCCATTTTGGCCCCCTAACTCAGCCAGTGGCTTCTCTAAGAGTCCTGTGGGGGACATTAGGTGATGGTGCAGAGCCCACCTCCCTGAACTGTCTCTACATCTTTTTAGGCTCTTTCATTTGTCTCACTCTTCTCCAACTCCTGTGCAGATATTTCTTCTTCTCTTCCACTTTTTTTCCCTTTTCCTATCATTGGAATACTTTTTCATTTTTTTGGTCCTTCCTCTCTCCCTGTTCCCCCTCACTGTCTCCCACATACACACCTGTTCAATCTTTTCTGTTTTTTTTTTTTTTCCTTTCTCACTCTTTTATCTTGCTCTTCTCCATTGGAATGATCTCTCTATTACAATTTTCCTGTACTCTCATCTTCCTCTTCCATCTTTCACTTCCTCTTTAGGTCTGTACTTTTCTCTTTCTCTGGGCCCTCATCCCCTGTTTTCATCTTTCCTTGCCTGCCTCACTCTTGTCACATCTGGGTGCCACCTGCAGCCATCATGTGTGGACAGGTAATCAGCCTGAACACCAGCTCATCCATCAGGTCCTAAAGGCTCCCTCACTGTCCTGGACAAGGAATTGAGATAAGAACAAAAGAGGGAGAGAGATGTTCACAGTCAAATGAGCTGGTTTACACATCAGAATCTCTCAGTGCTTCTGACCAGACCTGATTTACTGCCCTGAAGGGGAAATGTATACAGCTGGGACCTATTTAACTAATCTCTTCCATGGAGGAGATTTGGCAAAGTTTTGTGCTTGGGAACTGTTCTTCATGATTCAGCAAAGTTTCCTGCTAGGACATTGCAAACAGAAGAAAAGTTTATTTTCTTTGGGAACTCTAGTACCATCTGGCCTCAGATTTATTTGTGTTTATTTGGAACCATTATTTGATTATCTCCTTTTCACTCTTGGTAATGAACCATATGTTTCTATAAAAAACAAGCCAGCTTTTCTTCTTTGGCTAATCTTGCTGGGACAATCCCTAAGGACTGGGGTGAGAATTGAAGACACTTTTTTATTTCTGGAACTAGAGAACTTGTGATATCCTGGAACCTATGGGAAAACTGCAGCAAGGGTAAAGGGAAGTTGAAGGTGGAGAGGCTGTGGTCTGGTGTGAAAACCAGACCCAAGCTCAGGCCTGCTGTGAAAATGAGGCCACATCAGAGGGCCAGGCTGCTTTACCTTAGTTCCTTTCCCCAGAGTTTGTTGTTTACTGTCTGGAAGACTCAGCAGCTTTTTCTCTTCCCTCACTGTCCCTTATGTTACCCTAAGATAGGCTGCAATTCTCTTAAGACACACTGTTACTCTTCAGGGAGTACTGCTGCTCTCACTGAAATTGGGATGTCAGTAATATATCTGTTTAGATTTATGTTTCATTTCAAAAGTATTATTCTGTCATAAATATTATTATGGAGGTAGAATTCATGTAAGAGCTGAACTAATGTCTTCCAGGACATGAAAACTTACTCCTCTGTCTCCACAGAGAATGCTCTTGAGAGTGTGTCCAGAACTATCAGGAAAGACCCCTTGACCCCAGGCACAGAGGGCTGGGCTGTCCCTCCCCATCCAAGATAATCAACTCTAGTTATGGATAAGCTTATTCCCAAGGCCACAGGAAATCACAATAGATGAGGTTGCCCAGAGAACGCAGTGGAGGGCAATGTCGGGCCCCACATGCTCCAATGCCAGAGCATGTAATCAAGGAGACAGCTGCCAGGTATCGGAACCTGGAACTAAGATTTCTCATTGCTTTGAGGAGTACAGCTCAGAACACCTCGAAGTAAAATCAATCTATTATTCATCCCATCTTGAAATTGAGTTACTTGTCACAGTCTCCTGGCTCTCACTGGCTGTAAGAAACTGTAGGTCAAGGACTTAAAAGTATTCTTCAAGGCACCTCAGAAATAACATGGGCAAGAATGTTCCTTGAATTTTCCGTTGTAAAATATCAACGATTCTGGCTCTATTTCCATTGGCCTCATCCTGCTTTTACGGGCCCTGCAGGCCCCATAACCAGCAGCTGTCCTGATGAAGGATGGCCCACACTGGGATTGCTGCTGTGTGCTCCTTTCACATGATGCTTCTCCCTGCACTGCTCTCTCAAGAAGCAGGAACTGGCCCTTCTGGGCTCTGCAGGTCCCCCACCTCTACATTGCTCTGGGTCTTGTCTGTCTTATCCTGGGTGAGGACCTCCAGTTGTAGAGGGATCCTAAAGTGGAGAGAGATGGGAGATGCTATCTTGGGAGCCAAGGGAGGCCTGTCCATCATTCCTGTTTGTGGGCACCAGTTCTGTCAGGCCCTGTTCCACACATGATACCTTGGACCCTGATCTTGTTTCCTTGGGGAAATTAATTACTTTTGCTTGTTTCCAGGTCCCTTGTAAGCTCAAGGAGGGGAAATAATTCCTAACAACACAATGGACATTTGCTTGTTATTCCTCAGGAAGAGCAAAAAGTTTTTCTCCCACTGGCCCCACTGGTCTGATTACTTTGAAGACAAACTCACTGCTTTCTGTGGCTAGAACAAGAGAACTCCTAAACCAGCCATTCTACATGTTTAAAAGTGATCTCTGGACTTAGGCTGAGGTGGAGCAGAAAAACTTGGGGCAAGAGCAGGACTGGCAGCTAAAGGTTCAGTCCTCTGTGCTGAGATGGGCCCTGGAGAGGCCCTGATCACACACAGGACTCTGGACTGAGCCTTGGGTGCTCAGGCTTCAGCCACATCAAGTGGCTTTTTCTCCTAGAAGAAATCAGCAAATGCCCAGGGAAAGACAGGGTTGGTCACGACAGCCCTGTACTGTCTGTTATCAGTGTGAGTGTGTGGTCAATTGATGGAATTGCAGGTGCAGGCTTAAGAATAACTGCCCTGCCCCTTCCCAGTATACCCTTTTTCTCATTCATTCATTCAAACATGTATCAGGGACCAGGCATTGTACAAGGCCCTGGTCTATAGAATATGTTCACTATAATTTTGTAGACCTAAGTTCTACTCCTTGCTGCTTAACAAATTCACTGTGTGACCTTAGCTACATCACAAGATCACTCTGAACCTATTTCTATAACTCTGAAAAGTATTGACTAACATCTACCCTGTACTCAAAGTTATGGAGAACATTAATTGAGTTAATTTGTATCAAAAAATAGTCATCCTAGTACCTAGAAAGGGGCGAACAATGCTAATGACCTTCTGAGCTCTCAAGACACACTCCCACCATTGCAGCTTCCTGGAACTCTAGCACAAAGGATGAAATGAGCACAGAGGCAAGGTTCCTGGATTGTGTAATGAGAGGTGATCTAGAGACAAGGTTCTGACTTCCCAAGCTCCTGCCTGTACACAAGACTTCCCAGGCTCCCATAGGCTGAATGTGCAGGGGGTGGGACCACTTGTAGTCTAGGCTACTTCTCTTCTTCAAGCTGTTTCCACAAAGCCGGCATAGCATTTCCATGGGAACTCTTTCATCAGTGGGCACCTATCCTATTGATGCTTCAGTGAAAAGCATTCTATGTTGATACTTGGAAAACTTGACAAGTTACCAATTGGGAGTGTGTATAATGTTATGTGTGTATGATGTAAGCCCTCCCCTGACAAAAACACACATACACACACCACACTAAACACACATACACACACACATTCTAACGCGGAGATATCATAAGACCCCACACACAACACACACATGCATGCACATACACCTCCCATACCACACACATACACACATATGCAAAAACACACACACTACACCCCACACACATGCACACAGACACCACACACATGTACGCACACACACCACACACACTTCTTGTTACATCTCTTTCTTCTTAGAGCATTTTACAGTGTCCATTGACTGCTGCCTATGAAACCTTGCCATCCTTGGTCCTGTAAACAAATGAGATGTTTTTATTTGTATCAAAGTCTTGATTTGCCTGGAAAGAGGATAACAAGGAGGCAGAGGGGTGCAGGTTAGTGATAGGGGAGCAGGCAGGTGGCAGGTGTTTATTATCAAAGGGGAAACCAATGGGACATGGGGTGGGGAGATTGGCAGAGTGTGTTTTTAGCCACCATTGCCTGTTGTGATGTGTCAAAGCTCCTGTGAGCCATGAAGCACATACCCCGGTTTATTAGGAAGCTTCCTCCCTGCCTCCTGCCCCTGTTTCCTCCTGAGACCACACACACCACACCACACATGCACCACACCACACACACATACTCTTAGTAAGTGTAGACTCTATACACTTGCAAAAAGTCACAGAATATCTTTATGAACCAAGTATGGTGAGAAATACTGTATGGGAAGAAAAGATAAATAATGTGATGCTGTAATAAAGGAGTTCTAAAACCAGTGGGAAAGGTAGACAGGCACACAGATGACTGGCATAAAAGGGTATGTATTTATAATGAAAATGGAAGCATAGTAGTATTTCAGAGAGTAAGTGTGTCTAGAATAGGAACCAGAACTACTGGCTCTGCCAATTTATTACCATGTGGAAAATTCACTCTTGAACAATTCACTCTTTTCAGTGTTAATGGTTTTTCATCTGGAGACTGTGGATACAGTTTAAACTACGGATATGGATACTTATCTTAGAGGGTACCTGAAAGGAGCAAGCAAAAATTTCTAGGCCCTGCATTTCAACAGGAAGAATTTGAACAAATCTCTGGTAGCATCTTATAGCAAGGGGAATGACTTCAGCAAAGTCAGGAGGGACAATGTGCAGCCTGTTTGGAGAATAGACATAATCAGAGGTAGACTGGAGGGTTGTGCACATGGTGGGGGAATAAAAAGTTAGGTTTGAATTTGACCATGAAGAACCTTGAGTGCCCAGCTAAGAAAGAAGGAGAAATTTGGACAAGGGCATGATGCCACTGGCTGAGTTCATCACCAACATGTCTCTTTTGCCTAGAGTCGTGATCTTATTTCACTTTAAAATTAATAGAAATGCCTGTAGGCAGGGCTTGCTCAGCTACAATTTGCTACAGGCTCACCTCTCTCTGCTGCTGTACCACCACAGAGAATTCTGAATTAGGGAAACTTGGGAGTGACTAACCTGTTGTCAGTATGAAGGATGTGGGAGGCTGTCAGAGTTTGTGGCTTCATTCATGCCTTCTTTTCACAGTCACTGGTCATTTACCATGGTCCAGACTCTGTGGAAACCGTATGGATGTATCAGTACTTAGAGGGGCTTTCCTGGTGTTAAGACCCAGCTACAGTTGTCCTGACAAGGTTTAAGGCAAAGAGATAAACATTCACTGGGATTAATTGAGACATAGATATAGATGTAGATTTATGTATATATAGATAGATAGATAGATAGATAGATAGATAGATAGATATGCAGACAATCCAGGCGAGAAGATGGGTATAAATATACAGACTTTAAAAAATAAAAACAAACAGTAAGAATTAAACCATGCTAGAAGGAATTTCACAATGTAGCACATAATTTAATTACAAAGCTTCCCCACAACTAGTCATGTGACCTTTATACTTGGCTTAATTTCTCTGAATCTCTTTTTCCTCAAATGAAGATTAAAATAACAGTTCTTCTGACTACATTGTTGTAAGAATCAACTGAACAATAGAATCATAGTATTTTAGGGCTGCAAAGGAACTCAATAATATCCAGTCACTAAATTTCCAGATGGTAAGATGGAGTTTTCTGAGAGGGGCAGAGATTCCCTTTGCCTGGCTGTTGAGCTAGCAAGGATAACTGATATGTTTTTTAATGTGTTGTAACTTACACGTATATGGTGCTGCATTTATGGAGCATTTTTAGAGATATTGTCTAATTTAATCATAATTCTTTCATAAACAAGCACTATTCCACGCCAGACCCAGTGTTAGGCTTGGGGTGGGGGATAGAGTTCATTCTGAGGGGTGAATAAGATCAGCACTAAACCTTCTCCTCTCAGAGCTATGACCTTTTAAGGGATATGGACATGAAGCCCACAACACAGTGGGAATGAGCGGTACAGGAGTGCCAGGAAGCACACAGGGGGGACTGGCCCTAGGAAAGTCTATACACAGAGTAGACTCCTGATGTCAACCCAGGCAGCTGGGGCTCAGACTATGGGGTGACTGTAGGAAGAGCAGTGGTTAGGACACAGATTCTTGGACCAGATTTTCTTGGACCAGGGGACACATCCTGGCTGAACCACTTACTAGACGTGTGACCTTGGACAAATTTTGTCAACCTCTGAGTTGAGAAATGTGCCTGCATCTTCTCATCTGCAAAATAGGATCAGAAAGCAGTTATGAGAGTTGAATGGCTTGGAATCTCTGAAAGGCTTAGCCTGGTGCCTGATACATGCAGGTACTGTTAGTCTCTGATAAACCCTTGTCCGCACATAGGCCAGATGAGAGACAAGAATGGCTGTTTCAGGCCAAACCTGACTTGGGAATTTTCAGGAAAGAAGTGTAATTTAAGTAGAGAATCAAAGGAAAGTGTGGATCTCTATGGAGACTGGAGAAGGAAGGGGACAGTCGTATCAGGAGGGATAGAAAAGTAGAAAGTATGGATGATGTTCTGATGGAAGACTTCCAGCGTTGCCATGCACACGGCCAGCTTACTCTTGGGGTGTGGGGATCACAGTGAGGCCCCCCAAATTTCTTACCAAGTTCTTCCCTTCTCAGAAATAACAGACCTTTCAAAGACAGTGGGAGCTGCCCAGGAATTTATGGTTCATTCCGTCACATGTGGCTCTGGGGAGAGTGGGGTTTACACAAGTCTCATCCTTGGAGACTTGTCTACAAACTGCTTTTTTCTTGTTTTTGTTTTTTCAAACAAATTTTACTCCCAAATGGAAAGTAATGTTTTTCCATGTGGTAGGAGGCTGGACCTAGTGGATGAATTCCACTGTGTTGTGGTCGGTTCTGACAATCTTGGCCAGGGCCTCACATTAGTGGCTATCACTGGCTGTTTCTCTCCACACATGGCTCACTCTGGGTGAGGCAACCTGGCTGCCCTGGGAGCAGGGGTTCCCATGTCGCAGAGTGACTGGGGGAGGGAGCTGCTTCCACTTTGCTGAATTGAACAGTTCAGCATGGTGTACAACAGGCCCATGATCTGGAAATCAGGGGGACTGACTGACCAAACCCAGTGGGATTTGTCCATGTTGCTCAGCCTGCTACCACTTGGCACAAACACCCTTGTCATCTGCAGGTGTCCCAACCAGGATTTCCATGTACCTTCATGATGAGGCATCAACCTCCCATCAAAGGCACCACCTTGGGCTCCTCTGTCGTGGCACAGGTGTGGGCCCAAGCAAGCTTTGTGTGGATGGGCAAATTAATAACGATAAAATTTACATTTTTATGTTTGATTTTTTCAGAATTATTTGCAAATACTTTAAATTTAACTAGTCATATTTGATTACATAAAATTAAACATACAAAAGGACAAGAATAAAAAGAAACTCCTATGCATTTTTCACTCACTTTAAGGAATAAAACTTTACAAAACCACTAACATCCTGATCATTGATCTGCCTTTGATCCATCCCTGCAGCAACTATCATAATTTCTGGACTTTTAAAAAATATTTTACCACTTTTTTTATGCTTGAGTAATTATATCATATGTGTGTATTTTAACTTTATGTGAATGGCATCATGCTGTAAATATTCTTGTATAATGTTTTGAATGTAATTTTTTGTTCATAATATTGTTTCTATTGCCATATAGTATTCCATTGTACCACAAATTATTTATCTCATCTTCATGGACCATATTAGTCAGTTCTCCCCTTAACAAATAGTTTCAGAATTTTATGTGGTTTCTGATAAGAAACATTAAGGGTCTCAAGTGCCTACCAGGGGCTTTAAGAGGGTGATCAAGTTTGGGCTCCACTGGGCCAGGCTGGATCTGAGCTTCTGATCAGGTTTAGCTCTGCTCCATGGGTCTTCTTTCTAAGGCAGGCTGAAGGTATCATGGCTACATGGGGTATGGTCTTCTCATGGAGGAGCACAAGCGTACAAGAGGCCAAGCCAAACCATACAAGCACATTCCCAGATTCTGCTTGGGTCATGAATGCTGCTGTTCTGTGAATCAGATTATCATGGGGCCTAGCCCACTGACAATGTAATAGGGAGATGCTCTTGGCCTGCTCCAGTGGGGAGAACCACAGGTTATACAGCACAGGGTGCAGGGGTATAGTTCCAATAAGCAGTGAAGAACAAGGAGCAGTGACCAGTCTAACTTGAGCTCATGCACTGCTAGGCAGACTGCAAAGATGAGTATCATGTCTGAGGAAGCTGAAGCTCACTCTTCCGACAGCCCAGCCACACACAAAGCACACTAGTGCTTTATAATATATGAGGACCTAAAAGTGCAGTATTCTAATCAATCTTTTCAAGATATTTTGGAGTAGGAATTACTGTTCTCAATTGGTGGATAATAACATTGGGGCTCAGAGAGTTTAAATAATTTGCTAAAAAAGGAAGTCACCAGGGCCTGGAAACAAAGCTTTTGAGTCTCAGCCTGGTGCTCTCTCGACTGCTCTCTGCTGCCTATCAGTCCCCTGTGCATGTCCCTGGCCTTAAGCCCTGAGGCTGAGAGTAAAGCTTCTGTGAATCTGGTTATGTAGGGATGGATAATTTTTTCCTTTTTCCCTTTTAGGTTCTCTGGCTGGTCTAATAATTACATTGACATAAGAGATCAACAGGAGAAAAATAAATTTAATTTTGTATGTACGGGAGACCCATAACAAACCATGAAACTCAAAGAAGTGCCCAAAGCAGTCAGCTTTTACGCCTTTTAGACAAGGAAACAATACATCTGTGAAAAATTGACAAGACAAAGAAGTTTGGGCTTGGGGTAGCAAACCAGTGAAGAAGTAACAAGGTTTGTTTACATAGGCTTCTTGACCCTAAATTTCCTATTTCTGGTGGTAAGGATGCCTTTTACCCTCCTGGTATGGGGAAGTAACTTTCACATGGGAGATTTATTTCCTGCTTTCAAGAGGACAAAGGAGGTCAAAGTGTTCTTCTTGCACCGGCTCTTTCTTAAGTAAATTTAATTCAAAATAATCAATATGCTAAATGGTATATTTCAGGGTGGTATATTCTGTTCCCACTCAGTTCCACATCTGAAACTTCCCCAAGATGTTTCATAGTCAAGAAGCTGAGTTGATAGATTATGTCATCTCATTGAAGCAATCTCCTAGTCCTGACATTAGGTCAGTCCATTTAAACTAATTTTAGGAAGTGGTGATGCAGATGGGCTCTCAAAGTTAGGCCATATTACACAAGCAATCAGGTATTTAATAAGAGGCATTCCTATGGAAACAAAAGAAAAACAATGGCTGATAATCGGAGCAGATTGCTATCCTGGTTTTCTGAGGTCTGAAGACAGTCAGTAAAGAAGATTTCTAGATATCAGGCTCAAAGCATCCTCAGATGGAGTGGCAATCTGACAAGTTTTCCTGGTTTGTAGTTTGAATGTCTCTGGTGATCTTTTGAAGAGGCCACAAAGCAACAGGCACAAAAATCGTCCTTATTTGAACAGTTGTAGTGACTTCTCTGAAGTTTATATTAAGTTGTCCCATTTTACATTTCACGGATTTGGAAATAGGACAACTTTAGTTCTCAATGATTCCAAGTCAGAAAGGTGGGAGCAAATTGAAAGTATTAGTTTGGATAATTGTATTAAGATGTTGGAGGAAATCAGAAGAATTTAGGATCCAGTCCAGTTTATGAGTAAAAAACAAAACTTCAAAGACAATTAACTGCACTGAAATCTGATATTCACAGAGATGTGATACTGAAACATAATTTTTTTCTACAGTTACCCCATTCTATCAGAGATAATCAAAATAAGACTAATTTATTTGCAAAGTAAATCTAATCTCAATGAACTTGGCTTGATTATTTACATACAGCCAGCCCTCCATATCAGTGGATTTAGCATCTGTGGATTCAACCAACTGCGGATTGTGTACTATGTGTGTGGTTTGTGGTTGGTTGTATCCACAGATGTGGAACTCACAGATGTAGACTGCCAAGGTACTTGAACTTCTATGGATTTTGGCATCTTCAGGGGGAGGGGGAGGGACGTGGGTCCTGGAAGCAATCCACTGTGAATACCAAAGGATGGCTGTAAGCGCAGCAAGAGGAGTGATTGATCATATAGACCACTTTAAAGTCAGCTACACTGGAACATTTTATAAGAAATCTCAGATTGGACTTTCAAAAGCCTCTAAAGGCTAGGAAGCCAAGCTAAAGATATGTCATTAAAATTTGCCTTCAATACCTATAGATTTGGGTGAATTCCTCTTTTTATTTATTTATTTGTTTATTTTTATCACGGTAACAATGGTTTATAACATTATATAAATTTGGGGTGCACATCATTATATTTCAATTTCTGTGTATATTACATCACGTTCACCATCCAAAGAATAATTACAATCCATCACCACACACATGTGCCTAATCACCTCTTTCTCCCTCCTCCCTCCCTCTTCCCGTCTGGTAACCGCCAATCCAATCTCTGTCTGCAAGAGGTTGTTGCTGTTTTTATCTTCTACTTATGAGTAAGATCATATGATATTTGACTTTCTCATTCTGACTTATTTTGCTTAGCATAATACATACCCTCAAGGTCTATCCAGGTTGTCACAAATGACAAGATTTCACCCTTTGTATGCCTGAGTAGTAGTCCACTGTGTATGTACACCATATCTTCTCTATCCATTCATCCTCTATGGTCACTTAGGTTGCTTGCAAGTCTTGGCTACTGTGAATGATGCTGTGATGAACATAGAGGTGCATGTGTCTTTATGCATTCATGTTTTCATGTTGTTTGGATAAATACCAAGCAGGGGGATACCTGGGTTGAAGGGTAGTTCTATTGTCAATTTTTTGAGGAATCTCCATAGTGGCTGTACCAGTTTGCACTCCCACCAGCAGTGTACAAGGGTTCCCTTCTCTCCACATTCTCTCCAATATTTGTTGTTTCCTGTCTTGTTAATTATACCTATTCTAACCAGAGTGAGGTGATATCTCATTGTAGTTTTGATTTGCATTTCCCTGATAGCTAATGATGTTGAATATCTTTTCATGTGTCTTTTGGCCATCTGTATATCGTCTTTGCAGAAATCTCTGTTTAGATATTTTGCCCATTTTTTAATTGGGTTGTTGTTTTTTAGTTATTGAGATGTATGTGTTCTTTGTATATTTTGGATATTAACCCCTTATCTGATATATGGTTTGCAAATATCTTCTCCCAATTGTTAGGTTGTCTTTTTGTTTTGTTGATGGTTTCCTTTGCTGTGCAGAAGTTTTTTAGTTTCATGTAGTCCCATTTGTTCATGTTTGCTTTTGTTTCTCTTGCCTGGTCAAACATGGTCCTTGAAAATATGCTGCTAAGACCGATGTCAAAGAGTGTACTGCCTATGTTTTATTCCAGAAGTTTCATGGTTTCAGGTCTTACATTCAACTCTTTAATCCATTTTGAGGCTATTTTTGTGTTTGTTGTAAGATAATGGTCTACTTTCATTCTTTGCATGTGGCTGTCCAGCTTTCCCAACATCATTTATTAAAGAGACTCTCCTTTCTCCATTGTATGCTCTTGGCTCCCTTGTCAAATATTAGCTGTCCATAGATGTGTGGGTTTATTTCTGGGCACTTGATTCTGTTCCATTGATCTGTGTGTCCATTTTTGTGCTAGTACCATGCTGTTTTGATCACTATAGCTTTGTAGTATATTTTGGAATCAGGGAGTGTGATACCTCCAATTTTGTTCTTTTCTCTCAGGATTCCTTCAGCTATTTGGGGTCTTTTGTTGTTCCACATAAATTTTAGGATTCTTTGTTCTATTTCTGTGAAAAATGTCATTAGAACTTAGATAGGGATCCCATTGAATCTGTAGATTTCTTCAGAAAGTGTAGATATTTTAACTATGCCAATTCTTCAAATCTTAGAGCACAGAATATCTTTCCATTTCTTTGTGTCTTCTGTTTCTTTCAACAATGTTTCATAGTTTTCAGTGTAGCCTTCTTTCACTCCCTTGGTTAGGTTTATTCCTAGATATTTTATTCTTTTTATTGCAATAGTAAATGGGATTGTAGTCTTAATTTCTCTTTCTTCTACTTCACTGTTAGTGCATAGAAATGCAACTGATTTTTGTATGTTGATTTTGTATCCTCCAACTTGGCTACATTCATTTATTATTTCTAAAAGTTTCTTGGTGGATTCTTTAGGATTTGCTATATATAAAATCATGTCATCTGCAAATAGTGACAGTGTCACTTCTTCCTTTCAAATTTGGATCATACAGTTGGGTCATATGATAATTCTATTTTTAATTTTTTGAGGAATCTCCATACTGTTTTCCATAGTGGCTGCACCAGTTTGCACTCCCACCAGCAGTGTATGAGGGTTCCCCTCTCTCCACACCCTCTCCAACATTTATTTTTAGTCTTAGTGATTATAGCCATTTTAACAGGCATAAGGTGATATCATAGTATAGTTTTCTTTTTTAAAGATTGGCAGCAGGGCTAACAACTTGTTGCCAATCTTCCTTTTTTTTTTTTTTTTAAGGATTGGCACCTGGGCTAACAACTGTTGCCAATCTTTTTTTTTTTTTTTGCTTTTTCTCCCCCACCCCCCCCCCCCCCCCCGGTACACAGTTGTATATCTTAGTTGTAGGTCCCTCTAGTTGTGGGATGTGGCATGCCGCCACAACATGGCCTGATGAGCAGTGCCATGTCCGTGCCCAGGATCCGAACCCTGGGCTGCCGCAGCGGAGCACACGAACTTAACCACTCGGCCACGGAGCCAGCCGCTTAGTATAGTTTTGATTTGCATTTCCCTGATGATTAGTGATATTGAAGATCTTTTCATGTGTTTATTGGCCATCTGTATATCTTCTTTGGAAAAATGTCTGTTCATCTACCCTACCCATTTTTTTGAACAGGTTGTTTTTTATTGTCTAGCCGTGTGAGTTCCTTATATATTATGGAGATTAACCCCTTGTTAGATATATGATTTGCAAATATTTTCTCCCAATTGGTGAGTTGTCTCTTTGTTTTGATTATAGTTTCTTTTACCTTGTGGAAGCTCCTTAGTCTGATGAAGTCCCACTTGTTTAGTTTTTCTTTTGATTCCCTTGTCTGAGAGAACATTGTATTTGAAAATCTCCTTTCTAGTTTGATGTAAAAGAGTGTTCTACCGATATTACCTTCTGGGAGTTTTACAGTTTCATGACATATCTTCAAGTTTTGAATCCATCTGGAGTTTATTTTTGTGTATGGCATGAGACAGTGGTCTACCTTCATTCTTTTGCATGTGGCTGTCCAGTTTTCCCAACACTCTTTATTGAAGAGACTCTCTTTTCTCCATTGTATGTTCTTGACACCTTTGTCTAAGATTAGCTGTCCATAGATGTGTGATTTTACTTCTGGGACTTCGGATCTGTTCCATTGATCTGTGTGTCTGTTTTTGTACCAGTACCATGCCATTTTGATCACTATGGCTTTGTAGTACATTTTGAAGTCAGAGATTGTGATACCTCCAGCTTTGTTCTTTATTCTCAGGATTGCCTTAGCAATTCAGGGTGTTTGTGCCATATGAATTTTAGTATTCTTTGCTCTATTTCCATGAAGAATGTCTTTGGGATTCTGATAGTGATTGCATTGAATCTGTAGATTGCTTTGGGTAATATGAACATTTTAACTATGTTCATTCTTCCAATCCATGAGGAAGGAATGTCTTTCCATCTCTTTATGTCATTATCAATTTTCTCAGTAATGTCTTATACTTTTCATTGTGTAAGTCCTTCACCTCCTTGGGTAAATTTATTCCTGCGTACTTTATTCTTTTAGATGCTATTGCAAATAGAATTGTATTCTTGAGTTCTCTTTCTGTAAGTTCGTTATTGGAGTATAGAAAAACAACTGATTTTTGTAACTTGGCTTTGTACACTGCAACTTTACTATACTTGTTAATTATTTCTATTAGATCTCCCCTGGATTTTTTTGGGTTTTCTATATGTAAGATCATGTCGTCTGCAAACAGCGAAAGTTTCACTTCTGCACTTCATGTTTGGATTCTTTTTATTCCTTTCTTTGGCCTAATTGCTCTGGCAAAAACCTCCAGTAGTATGCTGAATAAGAGTGGTGATAGAGGGCATCCTTGTCTTGTTCCTGTTCTTAGGAGGATGGCACTCAGATTGCCCAATGAGTCTGATGTTGGCTGTGGGTTTCTCATATATGGCCTTTATTATGTTGAGATAATTTCCTTCTATCCCCATTTTGTTGAGTTTTTACCATAAGTGACTGTTGGATCTTGTCAAACACTTTCTCTGCATCTATTGAGATGATCATGTGGTTTTTATTCCTCAGTTTGTTGATGTGGTGTATCATGTTGATTGATTTGTAGATGTTGAACCATCCCTGTATCCCTGGTATGAATACCACTTGATCATGATGAATGATCCTTTTGATTTGTTGCTGAATTTGGGTGGCCAAAATTCTGTTGAGAATTTTGCACCTCTGTTCCTCAGCAATATTGGCCTGTAGTTCTCCTTTTTTATGCTGTTCTTCTCAGGCTTTGGTATCAGAGTGATGTTGGCCTCGTAGAATGTGTCAAAAGCATTCCATCTTCCCTAATTTTTTGGAATAGATTGAGAAGGATAGATATTAGGGCCTCTCTGAAAGTTTGGTAAAACTCCCCAGGAAAGCCATCTGATCCTGAGATTTTATTGTTGGGGATGCTATTGATTGCTTTATCAATCTGTTTCCTTGTGATTGGCTTATTTAGATTGTCTGTTTCTTCTTGACTCAGTTTGGGGAAGTTATAAGAGTCTAAGAATTTATCCATTTCTTCTAGGATATCCCTTTTGTTGGCATATAGTTTTTTGTGGTATTCTCATAATCCATTGTATTTCTGTGGAGTCTTTTGTTATTTCTCCTCTTTCATTTCTGATTTTTTTTTATTTGAGCTTTCTCTCTTTTTTCCTTTGTAAGTCTGGCTAGGGGTTTGTCAATTTTACTTATCTTCTCAAAGAACCAGCTCTTTGTTTCATTGATCCTTTCCACTGCCTTTTTTGTTTCAATAGCATTTATTTCTGCTCTGATTTTTATTATTTCTCTCCTTCTGCTGACTTTTGGCTTTGTTTCTTCTTCTTTCTCTAATTCCGTAAGGTGTAGTTTAAGATTGGGATTTTTCTGGTTTGTTAAGGTGTGCCTGTATTGGAATGAAATTCCCTCTTAATATGGCCGTTGCTGCATCCCTTATGAGTTGGTATGTTATGTTATCATTTTCATTTGTCTACAGATATTTTTGACTTCTTCTTTAATTTCTTCAATGATCCATTGCTTGTTCAATAGCATGTTGATTAAACTCCACATCTTTGTTCCTTTCTCAGCTTTTTTCTTGTAATTAACTCCTAGGTTTATAGCATTATGATTGGAAAAGATGCTTGTTATTATTTCAATGTTTTTAAATTTATAGAGGCTTGCCTTGTTTCCAAACATGTGGTCTATCCTTCAGAATGTTCCATGCACACTTGAGAAGAATGTGTATTCTGTTGTTTTTGAATGGAGTGTTCTATATATGTCTATCAAGTCCAATTGGTTTACCTTTTCACTTAATTCAACTGTTTCTTGTTGATTTTCTGTCTGGATGATCCAACAATTGATGTGAGTGGGGTGTTGAGGTCCCCTACTATTATTGTGTTATTTCTAATATCTTCTTTTAGGTTTGTTAATAGTTGCTTTATGACCTTTGGTGCTCCTGTGTTGGGTGCATAGATATTTATAAGTGTTATTTCTTCTTGATGGAGTGTCCCTTTGATTATTATATACTGCCCCTTTTTCTTGCTCTTTACCTACCTTATCTTGAAATCTGTTTTGTCTGATATAAGTATTGTGACACATGCTTTCTTTTGTTTGCTATTAACTTGGAGCATAGGCTTCCACCCCTTCACTCTGAGCCCATGTTTGTCATTGGAACTGAGGTCTGTTTCCTGGAGGCAGCAAATTGTTGCATCTTGTTCTTTAATCTATCTCACCACTCTGTGTCCTTTTATTGGAGATTTCAATCCATTTGCTTTTAGGATGATTATTGAGGTATGAGGGCTTAATGCTGTCACTGTATCAGTCACTGTCTGAGTATCCTGCATTTCCTTTGTTTCTTGTCCTGTGTGTTTTGGTCTACCCATTGAATTAGGTAGATTTTTATGATACGTTTCTTTGCTTTTTCTTTATTTACTTTTTGTGTCTCTGTTCTGCTTTTTAGTTGAGTGGCTACCCTGAAGTATGTATTCATAATCTCGTGTATAAGATATAGCCTATTTTCTGATGGCCTCTTATTTCCTTAGTCTAAACCGATTCAGTCTCTTTCCTCCTCCCCTCCTAAGTTGTTTTTCTCATATCTTATTCCAACTTGTGTTGTGAGTTCGTGATTAAAGTGACAAGATTGTCTTTGTTTTTGGTGTTTTCCTTCCTTTTAGCTTAATGCTATAGTTGAATATTTGCTATCCTATTCTGATTCTGTCTAACTATTTTTCTCCTTACTCTGTTTTGTTACTCCTTTCTCCCTTTTTTTCTTTTTTTAGGCATTAGAGCCTTCTTGAGGATTTCTTGTAGGTGGGCATCTCGTTGCTATGAAGTCCCTTAGCTTTTGTTTGTCTGAGAAAGATTTAATTTCTCCATCATAACTGAAGGATATTTTTGCTGGGTAGAGTATTCTTGTCTTTTAAAGTTTTGAATATTTCATTCCATTCTCTCCTAGTTTGTAAGGTTTCTGCAGAAAAATCTGCTGAAATCCTGATAGGGGTTCCTTTGTAGGTTATTTTCTTCTGCCTTGCTGCCCTGAATATTCTTTCTTTGTCATTCATTTTTGACAGTTTTACTACTACTTGCCTTGCAGTAGGTCTTTTCACATTGACAAATCTAGGAAATACAGAAGCTTCTTCCACACATATTTCCCTCTCTTTCCCTAGATTTGGGAAGTTCTCTGTTAAACTGTTGAACACACTTTCTGCTCCATCCTCCTTCTCTTCACCTTCTTTAATACCTATAATTATTATGCTGCATTTCCTCATTGAGTCAATTATTTCTCAGAGACTTTCTTCATTTCTTTTTAGTTAAAATTTTCTCTCCTCTCTGTCTGGAGCATTTCAACATGTCTATCTTCGATTATGCTGGTTCGCTCCTCTATGATGTGCACACGAGCATTCAGGGAATCCATATTTTATCTCTTTCATTGTGTGTTTCATCTCTAATATTTCTGATTGATTCTTCTTTATAGTTTCAATCTCTTTTGTGAAGTAGCTCCTGAACTTGTTGAATTGTTTCTATATATTCTCTTTTATCTCATTCAGTTTTTTGATGATAGTTGTTTTGAATCCACTGTCGTTTAGCTTACATATTTCTGTGTCCACAGGACTGAGTTCTGGGTGCTTGTCATTTTCTCTCTGGTCTGGAGATTTGATGTAGTGTCTGATGTTGGAAGGTGGGCTCTTTCTCATTCTGATATTATTTAGTTGCAGTTACTTCCCATCACTACTGGGTGGGGGTTGAGAGCCGATTATTCTGAGCCCTCCGCCTTCAGCCAAGACGGCATGGCATGGATCAGGGGAGGGGTGCTTTCTCCTGAGTGCAGTCTAGGGTTTCTCAATCAGCTCTTGCTATCTGGTCTCCTGGGGTCTTGGCTTGATGAGGTTACACTGTAGAAAAGCTTTTGCCCCTTTAAAGGGCTTCCCACTAGGCTTCAAGGGACCTAGGGAGTCCTGGGTGATCCCGTGGATGTGTGACCCCTTCCCCACTCCCTCCTTCAGGGATCCTCCCATGGCAGCAAATGCAGTCTTTACAAGAGTGAGCGAAGTTCTCTCTTACCCTGTTCCAGCTCCTCTGAGGGGGCCTCCAGGCTCTCTGCCCTCCATCATGTACCTCTGTGTCTCTCCAAGGTTTTGTGTGTTGTTGGGATATCTTCTTTTGGAGTATGTTTGCCCCTTTTTGTTGTACGTTGGAGGGGAGAGAGTCTCAGGCAATTTCACTCCACCATGATGCTGACGTTACTCTCAGGCTGTTTTCTAAGGGACTTTATTGACTTCATAAAGCAAATCTTATTTTTTTAAAGCTGTCTGGCACAGCTTTCTTAAATAGGACATTCTGGTCAAAGCCTCAGTAATATAACCAATATTTCCAATTATGTCCTCTTATAATGAGAACATATTCTTATTGAACTTATGCAAATAACTACAGTCATGTGATGATTAATGATGGGGATACCTTGTGTGAAATGCATTGTTAGGTGATCTTATCCTTGTGTGAAGATCATAGAGTGTATTGAAGAGAAACAAAATTTGCCAATCTGAAAGGTATCTCTTTAACATGAGGATTATTTTAGGTTATTTTTTAAAAAACAAAAGATTCAGAAAATTTTTCTTGTTAACTCCCCCTTAACTCTCTAAAACAATTCAGATTAAAAAAAAGAAACCTGTCTGAGGAAGCGAGCTGTCACCTTAGCATAACATGAGCTAGGTGGTAGACAGGGAGGAATGTAAAAACATCTGTTTGTTGGGATTCCCTCTGTGTCCTTCTGTTTCTGTGTGGCCAAACAGTTGTTTTCCAAACATTTCCTCCTTTTCACCTACCTGTGAATTGACTTCCTTTCCTTTGAAGTCTCTGACTCTCCTCATCTCCAACATCTTTTTACTTTAGCTTAGCATAGTTTTTAAGGTGAAGGCTTTAGGCATTTTGGCAAGTTACTTGGTTTTCCTGGTTTTCTCCTATGTATACATGTTATTAAATTTTTGTTTGCTTTTCTTCTATTAATGTCTCATGTCAATTTAATTCTTACACCAGAGAGAAGATTGTAGAGGATACATAAAAATTTCTTCCTCCTCTATAGTACTTACACAAACCTAGATAATATAGCCTACTACACACATAGGCTATATTGTGCTAATCTTATGGAACCACCATAGTATATGTGGTCTGTCTTTGATTGAAATGTCATTATGTGTCACATGACTGCATATTTCCAAGAACATTCAGTAAGAGTTTCCAAATTCTGAAGAGATCATGTAAGGAAAAAAGTAATTGTTTTACCTTGTTCACCAAGGTATATTTTACCAAATTGCTGAAAGCTTAAAAGAAAGTTTTCCTTAAATCTGGAAAAAGAAAACACTCAAGAACCAGCAATGCTTCAAAATAAAGCAATAAAAATCATAATCATTCTCATCAGTTTATTAATTCCCATCTAATTAATTCTTGTTGATCTTAATCTTCTGCTAGCAGTTTTATGAAGTCATTGATTTCTTCATTAGAGTTTTGTAAATTCTTACTCAGTTCAGTGCTTTGACCTGAAAATTATCAGAAGGCACACTTAGCCTTTTCCACGAATCTCCTGGAAGATAAAACACTTTTGCAGAAACACTTTTTCAAAAGCATCAGAGTAAAATAATACCTGTCTGAAAATGACAAAAGACATAAAAATGGCCATGGTTAAAGTTCTGATTGAGTTTATTATGATATAATACAATTGGCAAGGAAATTTGGTTATTTCTGCGACACACAACAGTTTTTGATGGCAACTGGAATTATGACTAACATCACATATCAGATTTTTAGTAATTTAGTTATACAACTTCTGGAATACTCATCTTAATAAGATATAACAGTAGTAATAAAATATAAAGGAGGTTTAATATCATTCCTTATTTAATAATTCTCCCATTGTAATTTAACATGTCAAATAAGCCTAATAGTTTATCATCTCTCTTTTTATAAAGAGAGAGAGCAAACCTTATGAAATTTTCACAGGTCCTCTGGAAAATCTCAAAGCTAATTTTAGCTTGAAAAGACTTCTTCTTCTGAAAAGTTTGTCAAAAATCAAAAGGTTCTAAAACATTTGATTAGGGTTAGCCCAGTCGCTGAATGGTTATGTTTGTGTGCTCCACTTTGGTCCTCCAGGGTTTTGCTGGTTTGGATCCTGGGTTCAGACTTAGCACTGCTCATCAAACCATGCTGAGGCAACATTCTACATAGTAGAACTAGAAGGGCCTACAACTAGAATATACAACCATTTACTGGGGGGCTTTTGGGAGAAGAAGAAAAAGAAACATTCAATTAAATATCATCATAGGTCACTGTGAAAAAAGTACTTAGTTATCTACTTAGCCAAAGTGACAGTTAAAGAGTTTAAAGGTAAATACAGAAAGTTATATAGTCATAAACACAAAACAAACAAAAAACTTTAGCTCTTTTAATAAAGAAGACTTAGTTTTTTGTTTTTTAAAGTAATCAAGGACCTGATAAAGATGATATTTTGTGAAGCATGGGAAATTATTTTAATGAAACACAAAATCTTTGTTTTCTAGGCATATTACTTAAAAGGTAAAGAAAAAACTTTCAAAATTATATCAAGAATAGATCAATAATCCAAGAAAACTTTGCCCTTTTAGCAGATAAAAGAAAATTGTTTTCATTTATGTAAGTACACTATTGATATTAAAACATTTTTAAAAACTTTTATAATAAATTCAATTTTAGCTGGCTTGACTACAAAAATCAAGTTCTCTTTCTTTCTCTCTCTTTTTTCAACTTTCTCTATTTGTTTAGTTTGTCCTTTATTCCCCTCTTTCCCATTCTGAAACAATCAGTTATTTTACTTAAGGACAAGATTTTTTTTTTTTAACCAAAACACATCTCCATAACTCATACTTTTCCTTAGCCAAAAATATATCCAGCTTTTTTTGTATACAGATATATTATACTCATCATTTGTAACAGTTAATTACATACATTAATTAGAATTCTCAACTCTACAAACATTAATTTCTACTAAAAACTAAGAAATAAGCAATCGGGAACTGTTATATCAGTATTCTTTAGATTGGCAAATTTATGAGTAGATTCCATAACCTCTAGAAGCTTATGCTTTCTCACAGTACAATTTTTTAAGTGTGCCACACAACATGTTTACTGACGCATTGAACTATCTTTAGTTTCTTTGTAATAAGTCAAAGTGGATAAACCTATCTATTTTCACTAACTAATGTTTCTGTATTTTTTCTTATTTGGAAATGATCTTGATATTCAGTGAATTTCCATCATTTAATTTAAATTAGTAAAACTTTAAGTGTGTAAGTACTAAAGAAATTTGGGAAACTTTTTAAGAAAACATATTGATGGGGTTCAGGGCAGGCTGCCACAAGATGCACCACTCTGGTATGAGGATTATTTCCAGCTGAAGACAATAAAGGCTCAGACTCAGAACATTTGACCTTTACCCCGAGCTGCCTAAAAGAAATTTAAAATAAAGACCTGTCCCAAGGACAGGTCATCTCTATAGATAACTTTGGGTTCTGGTAGACTGGGAAGATCCTTGCTAAGCCCACTCTTATCAAAGTTCTATTTACCAAACATTTGCATTTCCATTTCCATGTGGGTTGCCTTCCTCCCCTTTGAAGCCCCAAAACACTACCCCAACATCTTCCTTGTCAGTAGCTGAAGATACTTAAACAGGCAGACTTCACCAGCCAGCTGAGTTGCTCAGGTTGCCTGAGACTCTCTCATGTATACCTTATAAAGCTTTGTTTAATTTTCTCCTGTTATTCTGTCTCATGTGAATTTAATTTCTTGTCTAGCCAGAAGGACCCAGAGCAAGTCGAGGAATTGTCTTCCTCCCCTACAATATCATAAAATGTAATTATTGTTGAAAAATTCACTTGAAAACTTTTATTCCACTTAGATTTATTTAATTCACTTGTTATTCACAATTATGTTTAGATTACCCATGAAAATTTCATGAGACATTAGACAAAGTAAGCTGTCATCTGAAGATATTTTTCTTGCTGATAAAGTTTGCAACAGAGTTAACATGAACTTATTTGACTAGTAAATCCAGGCAGAATAAAAGTTGTATGTGTGTATTATATTCAATGCTGATATCTCTGAAAGCATTCCAATTTTAATTAAATCAACAAACTTAAAGTAGCTTTATTTACTGAAGATTATCCCAGATCATGTGAATTTGAAAAGCATTTCTATTGGTTACTATTATATTTTTGAGTGTTTAGAAATAGTTAATTTGATAAGTGCTTATTTTCTCTTTAAGGAAATTAAATAGAGCTTTTTTCACAAATCAATTTTTGTACTACCATCCAAAGTATTGACTAAAATAATCCATAACCAATCTATAAATGAAAATTTGGGTGAGTATATTCTAAGCTTAAATCTGAGGATTATAATGCGGGAGAGTCTTTCCACAAAGGAACAGAGCACTCCAAAGAAGTGGGGGTATACAAGGTGGTTATATACCCTCAAAGAGTATGTTTCACATATGATTAAAATGTCCCTTTTACAATAGTCATGAGGCTGCTCTGTCAGCACAGCGATTGATGGAAACAGCAGATAGGTCTGCTGTCTCAGTGAACGCCGCGGGGTGGCAGGTGTGTTGCCTCGGGCTGGGCGGTCACAGATGAGCGCTGCAATCGCTTCCCAGCCTAAAG
This sequence comes from Equus quagga, assembly GCF_021613505.1. Lineage (NCBI taxonomy): Eukaryota > Metazoa > Chordata > Mammalia > Perissodactyla > Equidae > Equus > Equus quagga. The sequence goes on along the minus strand of NC_060280.1, from coordinate 83,282,940 downwards.
AAATATGCTTAATCTTTAAGGAGAAGCCAACGTTGGGAGGGGGAGAGAAGTTGCACCTTTATCTCAAGGGCCTTTGCTCTTGCCATAGGGAATCTCTAAAGCAGATATACAACGCCTGCTCAACGGCCTCGGTCAGGCCCTTTTGGAAAGACAAGTCAGGCCGAATTAGGTTTACACAAAATGGCTTCCTCATATACTCCAATATATCCTATTACTTGCCATTTTTATTTGCCAAAAGGAAGAAAAATGTTACATATCTACAACTACATTATAGACACACAAACACACAGAAGCAGAGACTTTAAAGCTATTGTCATAACATTTTAACCATGAATCAGGTACAATGATACAAAACTCACTAGTTACAAATAACAGTTGGATCCCAATTGTATTTCCAGCAGTTGAAATAAAGTAAGTTCACCCACTCAGGTGGCTAAAATATTTTACTATTTGTGGAGATGAGTTTAAGATTTATATTTGCCTTTAACAAATAATCATATAAAGGCTGTGGGCTAGTGTTTGGCCAAGGGAAATTTTACAGCACTTTGTGTTTTAAAAAGCCTCTTTTTCCATTTTTAAAATTCAGTCTCAGGCAATTGTGAGCAGTGTTTTAGTTATCACCTGGGGTGTTACATTGTAAAGACACAGTAAGAATTACATATTCAAGACACAGAAAAAGAAGGTAAATTTTTTCCTAGGAGTTTTGGGGCATATTTGTCTATTATCAGAAATCTAGGGTAATTATTATTTAATTTTTTTCTTTTTCTTAAGGATAGAACAATTTTACTTCCAATATCTTAATTTTTTACAATATTTGCACAAATTTTCAGATAAAAAGGGAAGGTTCTGGGCTTGGAAAAAGGATAGGTGAAATTTGAATCATTTCTGGAGTCACACTTCTGGTCCTGTAAGGACTCAACTTGCAAGACAAGGACAGCTGCTTCTAATTTCTCAAAGAACTGGGTTATAGACTGAATGATGTCAAAAGACTGATCTACCCATCCGATTACATTTTCTTTAATTTGCTTCTTTATATCAGAGAGATGATTAACAATTAAAATGGAAATCAAAGGACTCCTATGTTCTAATGCTTCAGTGCTTAATGGAGGATGCCTTTGTAAAGTCTATATAAAGCATTCAACAAAGCCTTCAAGTACTCTCCTTTTTGAGTACACAATTCAACCCTGGATCAATTTTCTTTGTGAAGAAAGCCTCTACTATTGCTTCTATCAGCCCTTGAACAATGGCCTTCAGCTGATCCACTTCCTGATCATTTATAGAAGGGCCTGGAAGAAATTCTGGTCATGTTTCTCCTGAGAGTGTCCACCCCTCACAGAGGGCCATCCAGATTGTCTGATAGCTACAGTATAATCATGAATGGGACGAATACCCCTTACTAGCTGTTAAAAACAAAACACTAGGCACAAGATGGAGCTGCTTATGCTAAGCCCTGTGTCATCAAACCAAGACTTAATTACAGTCTTAGCTCTCTCATAAATAGAATATTATGCCAGTCAATCAGAAATCACCTAATCAGGACTAGTTAGGTAATCTGCCTGATGGACCCTGCCATCCTCTAAGGGAGAGTAACCTTGCAATAAGCAACCGCAGGGTCACTAGCTTACACGTCCTTTAAGCAATTCATCCTTGAAGCCCCTTGTCTCAGCTCCTCTCACTCCAGCACTCATGATGATCTTTATCATCTGTTGTCCTGGCCTTGGCCAACCCAGCTGTTTCTCATGGGAGAGTTAACACAAAGACCATCGCAGTCTGAAGGAATACTCAGGCCCTCTAGGGGAGCTCTGGTTCTTGGAATGCAAGTCACACAGGGATTATTCCCCTTGGCAAACATGCAGCCTTTGTTCCTTTGCTTACTTAAGCAAGCTTCTCTCAGCGGGCAGTAGTTGTTGCACACTTCCATCCACCAGCACTGGACATTCCCTGTAACTCCTAATAAATCCATAGGTCTCATTTGCCATCTCTGGGTCTTTTCTTCAGTCTCTCCACAACATATCTTGCACTGCTCATGCAACTGGGTGTATGGTGAAACACCAACCCACTTCTTTTGCCAGTACTACATTCTGGTTTTGGTTTCCTTCTGCTTAAAATCTTCCATTTTGTGCAGCTCTTCAGAGATCCTTTCTATCTGCTAGATTAAATGCTGCCCAATTTGAACTGATTTTTCCTCAAATAAACTTTAATAAATTTTTAATATACTTCAGTTTATCTTTTAAGTTCTGGTGTCAGAAGTGGAATTTGAAGGAGACCTCCAATGGTCCTAGGAGCAATGAGCAACCAGACAAATATACTCATTAAGCCCCTTGAACTCACTACCTTCTCACTGCCTCTGGATGTCATGGGTAAATCCCTCTCAGATCTTAGCTCTACAGCTTTTGCATTATGAGCTTTCATATTTTATTTGAGCATTTTTTTTCCTGGACTGGATCCAGAAATCAGCTGAAGTTGGACTGGATCTGACTGAAAAACTAGACTGGCTCTGCAGTTGGACTGGATATGACTTGGAAACTGTGCTGGGCCCATGGTCAGACTGGGGCCAACTTAAGCTGGACTGGGTCCAGTGCGAGGCCTTGAGTAAATACAGTTTTAAGGCTGAGCAAGCAGGTTAACCTTACCAAAGATAATCTTGAAATATAGGGACAACAATGCAGAACTTTTAACCTAGTGGAGCTTATCCATTTAGATGGTGCCCTAGAGAGAAAGAGGTCTCAGCCAAGTGCTCACAATAAAGGGTAGAGAGAAAGTTACTTTTTCTCCTCTACAGTTTCTGGTGAGCTGGACGAGACCTGCTAGGACACTTCACTAACTCCAGCGCCTGCAGATGTGATCCTGGGAAAACTGGCAAAAGTCAGCAAAAGGTGAGAATTATTACCAAAGTCAGCCCTTTGAGATCTCTCTGTGGTAGAGAGAGGTTGAGAGAGGTTGGTGAAATTTCGTAGTATCCTTTCCTCTCCAAATTCAGATTGACAGACTAAAATCTTTTGTAAGAATTAGATCTTTGAATTGTGACTTGTGAATTTGCTTTTGGGTACCCTTTTCTTGTTGATCCTTTTTCTCTCAGGGACAGCTATTGCCTTCTTTTTTTGTCTCAGCTTGTTTCCTGAGAACTTGGCTTGGCAAATGTCAGATTAAGGGCCCCCAAAATATGGCCAGAGAGAAATATGTGTTGCATCCTATTTGTGGCTAGATATGGCTGGAAAAAAATGTGAGCTGTACTCCATTTGAGGCTAGAGCCATACCCACTGTTGCCTGCTCTCAGGGGAATTGTCTAAGTTTTCCTTTCTTTTGATTATCTTTGGGAGTAGCTCTGCAAATTGGGATGGTAGTATCTTTTACACCCTCTTTGGGAACAACTCTTGCATTCAAGGGGTTGTTCAATAGTTCCAGGAATATTTACTGTTTGTCCTGGCTGAAACTTGACAAGATTATTTTTTTTGAGGAAGATCAGCCCTGAGCTAACATCTGCTGCCAATCCTCCTCTTTTTGCTGAGGAAGACTGGCCCTGAGCTAAGAACTGTGCCCATCTTTCTCTACTTTATATGTGAGACATCTGCCACAGCATGGCCATGTCTGCCCCTGGGATCAGAACAAGCGAACCCTGGGCTGCTGAAGCAGAATGTGTTCACTTAACCACTGTGCCACTGGGCTGGCCCCTTGAATAGATTTTTGAAAACATTTTTTAAAAGTAGATCTATGGTCAGAAGTAGTCCAAATTGAAAGCTGATATTCAGAACCAGATAGGAAATTTTTTAGGCTTTCTCTTCTAAGCTAAAATGAAACTATGTACCATAAGGAAAGTAAAACATTCTGAAGCCTTTTGTGGACAGATTTACTAAAATATTCCAAAGACACACAGCTTTAAATCTGGAACATAGAAATCTTTTGATTTCCATCTTAGTCAAACATCTTCTCCCTGATATAAAAAAGAAAATTCAAGGTAATATAGTTTTCTGAATGTTTCAGCCCATTGATATCATTATGTTGCAACCCAGTTATTTGAGAAATTAAAAGCAACTGTCCTTATTTTACAAATTTTTTGCAAAACCAGAAATGCAGCTCTAGAAACAATTCAACACCCACTCATCTTTATCATCAGTCAAACCTTCTCTATTTATCTAAAAATATTTGCAGATATTGTAAAACATTAGGATTTTGGAAACAGAACCACCCTGCCCCTAAGAAAATGAAAAAAACATTAAATAGTAATTACCCTAGACTTCTGATAATAGACAAATATACTCCAAAACTCCTAGGAGAAAACTTGCTTCTTTTCTATGCCTTACAGATGTAAATCTTGCCATGTCATTGAAGTGTAAACACCCAAGGAGGTAACCAAAACACTGCCTGCAATCACCTGAGATTGAAAAGAAAAAACAAAAAGCCACTTTCTAAAATACAAACAGTTATTAAAAGTTCCCCTGCCCAGAATCTAGCCCACAGCCTCCTTAAAACTACTTGTCAAGGACCAATACAAATCTCTAGTGTTTTCTCTAAAAAATTCGTAAAAAGGCTCTAGCCATCTGAGCAGTAAACTTATTTCAATTATCAGGAACTATTTGGATCCAAATGTTCTTTTATAAACTAGTGAGTTTTGCATTATCATATCTGCCTCATGGTTAAAATTTTTAAATGAAAGCTATAAGATGTCTGTTTGCAGCTGTCTGTATATTTGTGTATGTCTATGCATATATGTTATAACTGCGTGAGAATTTTTCTACCTCTGAATATTGCCAACATTAATTTGCAAAAAGTTCTATTAAATTGGCTTAAAGACAAACAAGCATTTACATAAGTCAAGTATACTCTCAGAAGTACAGAAATTAACCCAAATATTTTTCAAGTTTACGTGATCTAGGATAATCTTAGATAAACCTAGTTTAAAGTTTTTGGTTTAATTATAACAGGCATGTATTTAGAGTTATTAGCATTAAATGAATACTTTTATTTTATCTTGATTTGCTAAAAGTCAAATAAGAAAACATTATCTCTATTACAGAATTTTTCAGCAAGAAAGATAACTTAAGATGATGGTTACCTATTTAAAGTCTTGTAAGATTTTTGACTAATTTAAACATAATTGTTAACACGTTAATTAAATATATGTAAGTCAGATAAAGTTTATAAATAAACTTTGGATAATTATATTTTATAGACTGTCTACTTAAAGATAGTTTCCAAAATGTTTTTGGTAACTTGTAGTCTTGAAGTTTTACTGGGATAAATGGTGGATGTTCATTGACCATCTAGGTTATTTCCAAATAAAATAAGATATCAAAACATTAATTACTGAACACAGATCTATCCACCTTTGGCTTCCTTTAAACAGAAGAACTAAAGATATTTGGATCTATTAGCAAGCATGTACTGTGCCACATTGGAAAATTTACTATGAAGAAAGAATATAATTTTAGAAATTATGAAAAGTCTTTATAAATTTGTCAGTCTCCAATTGCTTACTTTTTAGTTTTCACTAGGAAATAAAGATTCTAAGTGTCGCCAAAAATAATCCATAACCAATCTATAAATTAAAATTTGAGAAAGTTTATTCTGAGCTAAAATGTGAGGACCATGGCCGGAGGCCTTTCTTCCTGAAGGAAGAAAGGGCACCAAAGAAGTGGAGTGCACAGAGTGGTTATATACCCACAAAGAGGATGTTTCATATATGATTGAAATGTCCTTTTTACAATAGTTGCAAGACTGCTCTGTCAGCACAGCGATTGATGGACACAGCAGGCAGGTCTCCTGTCTTGGTGGACACAGCAGGGTGGCAGGTCTGTTGTTTGGAGCTGGGTGGTCACAGGTGCGCTGGGTGGTCAAAGGTGAGCACAGCAATCAGTTCCTAGCCTAAGGAAAGATGCTTATCCTTAAGGAAATACCAATGTGGGGCGAAGTTGCACATTTATCTTAAGGCCATTTGTTCTTGCCATAGTAAATGTTTAAAGCAGATATACAGTACGTGCTCAATGGCCATGGTCAGGCCCTTTTGGAAAAAACAAAGTCAGGCTGAATTAGGTTTACACCAAATGGCTTCCTCATATACTCCAATATATCATATTGCTTGCCATTTCTATTTGTCATAAGGGTTAAGAATTCTAATTAATATATATAATTAAAATTATTAGAAATAACAAGGGTTTTAAAAACAAGCTATTATATCAATAGTGTCCTTATGTAAAACTAAAATAATTTTATTTCATCTGATAAAAGGGCAAAGTTTTCTTGGACTATTGGTCTGATCTTGATTAGAGATTGTGAAAGTATTGTCTCTATATTTTATGTAATTTACCTGGAAATCAAAGATTTCATGTCTTAGCAGCATAATTTATTGTGCTTCACATTGTCTTTATCAGGTCTTTCATTACTTTAACAAAGCAGTTTTCTCAATATTAAGAGAGGTAAGTTTTGTCCTCAAATATTTAACATTCTGTATTTTCCTTTAACATCTTCTACTGTGAGTTTGGTTAAATAGTGATAGTCATGCATTGCATAATAATAGTTTTGTCAAAAATGAACCACCTACATGATGGTGGTCCCATAAGATTAGTAAAATATAGCCTATGTGTGTAATAGGCTATATCATCTACGTTTGTGTAAGTTCTGTAGGAGAGGAAGAATTTTCTCTATGCTTCTAGGTTCTTCTGGCTGGTCTAAGAATCAAATTGACATAAAACAGATTAATAGGAGAAAAACAAACAAATTTTAATAACATGGGAGAAACTCAGAAAACTAAATAACTCACCAAAATGAGGCCCTCCCGCACTTTAAATATCATCCTCAGCTAAAGACAAAAGAAGATGTTGGAGATAGAGAGTCAGGAACTTCAATGGAAAGCAAGGCAATTCACAGGTAGGTTAAAAGGAGAAAATGTTTGGAAAAGAACCATTTCTTTGGCCACACAGAAACAAGAAAACTGAGGGAAGCCCAACAAACAGGCTTTTCTAGGTTCTTCCCTGTCTACTACCAAGTTCATGGTATGCTAAGGTGACAGATTACTTCCTGAGACGTATTTTTTATGTGAATTATTTTAAGAAGATAAGAGGGAGATAAGAAAAAAAAACCTTTCTGAGTGTTTTGTTTCTTAAAAATGATTAACCTAAAATAATCCTCATGTTAAAGATATATTTTTGTTCTCTTTTTTTTTTTTGAGGAAGATTAGCCCTGAGCTAACTACTGCCAGTCCTCCTCTTTTTTTGCTGAGGAAGCCTGGCCCTGAGCTAACATTGCGCCCATCTTCTACTTTATATGTGGGACACCTACCACAGCATGGTGTGCCAAGCAGTGCCATGTCCGCACCCGGGATTGAAACTGGAGAACCCCAGGCCGCCGAGAAGCTGAATGTGCGAACTTAACCGCTGCACCACTGGCCGGCCTCACTATTCTAGCACCTTCCTGTTGCAGTCTTTCTGTTAAGTGTGCAGGCCCCCATCATGACTGATTGCTAGGCTCAGGGGTTTAAAATTGCTGCAGATCTCCAGCTTGCAGGGTTATTAGCAGCTCTCTCAGGATTGCAGCTGTGTGGGGCTGGCCACAGTCACAAGAGTACCTGATTGTTCCAGGCTTTGATGGGAGAGTCTGATCCCCTATGTGGCTGTTTGAGAAGCACAGGTGTTCTGCTCCTGATAAGTTCCACAGCCCACAGGTTCACACACACTGTCAAAAGAGTCCTGGCCTGTGTACATGTCCTACCCCCTGGAGCATACCCAGTTGCCCCATTGTAGAGGCCCCCCGACACTCCACCAACACCCCACACACTCCACCCATTCCTTATGCATGGCCTGCACCACAGATGCAGAGCCACTTGCCTGCCCGCTGCAATCCAGGAACCCAGTCTATGCATGTCAAAAAGTTGCCTGAAGGCTTTCTGCTGGGTGGGGCCAGTTTCTAGGTTGGGCTGCTTGCCCTGGCTGAACTGGATTAAATCAGTGCTCTAGTAGGTGTGGCAGAGTCCTGGGCTAAGATGCCAGGGGAAGAACTCCAATGGTGTCTGATAGCATCTGTATCAGCATGCCTGTACTAGATCACACGAATGGCTGATGTCAATTTCTCAGTCCTTGGAGAGGTCTCACCTCTCACTGAGATGTGCCCAGAGCCTATCAGGTGATTCTCTTGTCACCAAAGGACTGTGCACCTTTCTTTCTGGTGATTTTAGGTAACTTTCCTAAACTGGTGAATTTGTGCTTCAGCCCTTTAAAAGTTGGCTTTATTCGGCTTATGTCCAATAGCTTTTCTAGGGGTATTCCCTGTTGTAGTTAATAGCCAGCAAAGCCAGATATTATGAGACTTGCCTCAGTTTTGCTGAGTCTGAAGGATGCTTATAATGCTAACGCACCCCTGCTCAGTCTGCTGTTCCTCCAGGGAAGGCTGCACATGTTAGGGTTGCTCCTGGCTGACTCTGGAGCTCTGAGGCTTGAGAAGGTGGCTTTTTTCTCTCCAGAGAGAATTTCTACCTCTTCTGCCTCAGTGAGGACTGTCCCTTGTTGTGGGGATTCTTTATATCCAGTTTTTACTTCTCTCTCAGGGGTAATTGTTCCAAAAATACTTGTAGCTTGGTTGTGTTTGTGGGAGGAGGTGAGTTCAGAGGCTGCTTGACACCAGCATCTTGACACCAACCTCTGCCTATCTCCTAACTTCGCCAGCATAAGCCCGTTACTCCAGAAAAGCTGACTTACTCACTTTCTCTGAACTACAGGAAAAGAAATGCTAGAACTCTTTAATACTTTCGTTTTGGTGAGGAAGATTGGTCCTGAGCTAATATCTGTTGTCAATCTTCCCCCTTTTTTTTCTCTCCCCACAGCCCCAGTAAATAGTTATATATCCTAGTTGCAGGTCATTCTAATTCTTCTATGTGGGATGCTGCAACAGCTTGAGTTGTTGAGCTGTGTAGGTTCATGCCCAGGATCCGAACTGATGAACTCCAGGCCCCTGAAGCAGAGTATGCTAACTTAACCATTCAGTCACAGGGCTGGCCCCCCAAATCAAATTCTAAATGGATCTTTTTTACCTCAAAGTAAGTTTGAGATTTCCCAGAGCATACCTGGAAGATCTCAAAGGATTTGTCTGTTACCTTGTAAACAGGAGACCTTAAACTAATTAGGTTTATTTGGTATGTTAAATTGCCTGGGAAGCATTGCTAAATAAGTGATGATAAACCTTAAGTTCTTTTTTTTGTATACAAAAGATTTATTTATTTATTTTTCTATTTATTTTTATTTTTTAATAAATTGTTTTATTGAGATCATAATAGATTATAATATTGTATAATTTCAGGTGTACATTATTATATGTCAGTGTCTTATAGACTACATCGTGCTCACAACCAACAGATTAGTTGTTTATCTGTCACCACACACATGTGCCCATCTACCCCTTTAGCCCACCTCCCCACCCCCTTCCCTTCTGGTAACCACTAATCTGTTCACTTATCCATGTTTTTATCTTCAACATACGAATAAAATCACAAGGTGTTTGTTTTACTCTGGCTTATTTCACTTAACATAACACCCACAAGGTCCATCCACACTGTTGAAAAGGGGCCGATTTTGTCTTTTTTAATGATGCAGTAGTATTCCATTGTATTTATTTACCATGTCTTCCTTATCCATTAATCAGCTGATGGGTGCTTGGGTGGTTTCCACATCTTGGGTATTGTTAATGCTGCAATGAACATAGGGGTGCATAAATCTCTTTGTATTGTTGATTTCATGTACTTTGGATAAATACCTAGTAGTGGGATAACTATATCATATGTTATTTCTATTTTTAATTTTTTGAGGAATCTCCATACTGTTTTACATAGTAGCTGCATCACTCTACATTCTCACCAACAGTGTATGAGGGTTCCCTTTTCTCAACATCATCTCCAACATGTTATTTTTTGTCTTGTTAATTATAACCATTCTGATTGGCGTGAGGTAATATCTCATTGAAGTTTATGTTTGCCTTTCCCTAATAATTAGTGATATTGAACATCTTTTCCAATGCCTCTTGGTCATCTGTCTACCTTCTTTGGAAAATTGTATATTCATATTCTCTGCACATTTTTTGATTTGGTTCTTTGTTTTTTGTTGTTGAGTTGTATGAGTTCTTTATACATTTTAGATATTAACCCTTTGTCAGATATCTGATTTGCAATATATTCTCCAGGTTGGTAGGTTTTCTTATTGTTTTATTCATGGTTTACTTTTCCTTGCAGAAGCTTTTCAGTCTGGTGGAGTCCCATTTGTTTATTTTGTTTGTTTGTTTCCCTTTCCTGAGTAGCCATGGTGTTGAAAAAGATGCTTCTAGAAAATTTTTGTTTATGGTATAAGAGAATGGTCTGCTTTCATTTTTTTTACATGTGGCTGTCCGGTTTTTCCAACACTATTTATTGACGAGACTTTCCTTTCTCTATTGTATGTTCTTGGCTCCTTTGTCTAAAATTAGTTGTCCATAGATGGGGATTTCAGTTCTGTTCTTTGACATATGTGTCTCTTTTGGTGCCAGTCCCATGCTGTTTTGATAACTATAGCTTCATAATATATTTTGAAGTCAGTGATCCTGTGGTATCCAGTTTTCTTGTTTCCTCTGGATTCCTTTGGGTATTTGGGGTCTTTTGTTTTTCCATACAAATTTTATGATTCTTTGTTCTATTTCTGAGAAAAATGTCATTGGGATTCTGATTCAGACTGTATTGAATTTTTAGATTGTTTTACATAATATGGACATTTGTTTGTTCTTCCAATCCATGAACATGGAATATCTTTCCATTTTTTATGTCTTCTTCAATTTCTTTCAATAATGTCTTATACTGTTCATTTATAGGTCTTTAGTCTCCTTGGTTAAATTTATTCCTAGATATTTTGTTCTTTTGGTTGTCATTATAAATGGGATTGTCTTCTTGACTTCTTTTTCTGGTAGCTTGTTATTAGTGAATAGAAAGGCAACTGATTTTTGTAGGTTGATTTTGTACCCTGCAACTTTGCTGTAGTTGTTCATTACTTCTAATAGTTTTCTGGTGGATTCTTTAGGGTTTTGCATATATAGAATCATGTTGTCTGCAAAAGTGACAGTTTTACTTCTTCCTTTCCAATTTGGAGACCTTTTAATTCTTTTTCTTGCCTAATTTCTCTGATCAAAACGTTCAGTACTATGTTGAATAGGAGTAGTGATAGTGAGCACACTTGTCTTTTTCCTGTTCTCAGACAGATGTCATTCAGTTTTCTCCCATTCAGTACACTGTTTGATGTGGGTATGGCCTTTATTGTGTTGAGTTACATTCCCTCTGTACACATTTTATTGAGAGTTTTTATCATAAATGGATGTTGGATCTTATCAAATGCTTCCTCTGAATCCATTGGGATGATCATATAATTTTTATTCCTCATTTTGTTGATGTAGTTTATCACATTGATTGATTTTTGGATGTTGAGCCATCCCTGCATCCCTGGTGTAAATTCCACGTGGTCATGGTGTTTGATCCTTTTAATTTAGTGCTGTATTCGATTTGCCAATATTTTGTTGAGGATTTTTGCATCTATATTCATCAGTGATATTGGTTTGTAATTTTCCTTCTTTGTCTTGTCCTTGTCTGGATTTGGAATCAAGGTAATGTTGGCCTCATGGAATGAATTAAGAAGCATTCCATCTTCTTAATTTTTTAAAATAGTTTGAGGATATGTATTAACTCTTCTTTGAATGTTTGGTAGAATCCTACAGACAAGCCATCTGGTCCTGAACTTTTATTTTTTGGAAGATTTTAAACTACTGTTTCTATCTCTTTTCTTGTGATTTGTCTATTAAGATTCTCTATTTCTTCTTGAGTCTGTTTTGGGAGGTGGTATGGTTTTAAAATTTATCCATTTCCTCTAGGTTATCCAATTTGTGGGCATATAGTTTTTCACAGTATTCTCTTTTAATTCTTTGTATTTCTGTGTTATCTGTTGTATTTTTTCCTCTTTTATCATGATTTTATTTATTTGAGGTTTCTCTCTTTTTTCCTTAGTATCTGGCTAAGGATTTGTCAATTTTGTTTTTCTTCTCAAAGAACCAGCTCAGTTTCATTGTTCCTTCCTACTGTTTTTTTTTTTTTTTTCTTTTTGGTGTCTATTTCATTTATTTCTGTACAGATTTTTACTATTTCCTTCGATCTGCTGACTTTGGGTTTTTTCTTCTTTTTCTAGTTCTGATAGGTATAGTTTAAGATTACTTATTTGAGATTTTTGTTGTTTGTTGAGGTATACCTGTATTGTTATAAATTTCCCTCTTAGTACCACTTTTGCTGCATCCCATAAGAGTTGGAATGTTGTGTTTTGATTTTCATTTGTCTCTCGATATTTTTGATTTCTCCTTTGATTTCTTCAATGTTTTGATGGTTGTTCAGTAAAGGTTGCCTAGTGTCCACATATTTCTTACTTTCCCACCTTTTTTCCTGTAATTGATTTCTAGTGTTATATCATTGTGGTTGGAAAAGATGATTGATATTTCAGACTTTTTAAATTTGTTTAGACTTACCTTGTTTCCCACATAATGCCTATTTTTGAGAATGTTCCATGTGCACTAGAGAAGAATGAGTATTCTGCTGCTTTTCTATGGAATTTTGTCTATATATCTATTAAGTTAATGTGGTCTAGTTTTTCATGTAAGGCCACTGTTTCTTTTTGAGTTTCTGTCTGGATAATCTGTCCATTGATGTAAGTGGGGTGTTGAGATCCCCTTTATTATTGTCTTCCTGTCAATTTCTCCCTTTACATCAGTTAGTTCTTGGTTTATATACATCAGTGCTCCTGTGTTAGGCTCATATATATTCATATGTGTTATGTCCTCTTGGTGGAATATCCCTTTTTTAATTATACCCTATCTCTGTCTGTCTCTCATTGTCTTTTTTATCTTGAAGTCTGGCTTTGGCTGATATAAGTATGGCACCACTTGATTTCTTTAGCTTGCTATTTGCTTTGAGTATTCTCCTCCATCTCTTTACTCTGAGCCTATATTTGTCTTTAGAGCTGAGATGTGTTTCCCAGAGGCAGCATATTGTTTGGTCTTGATTTTTTAACCAATCCAGCTACTCTGTGTCTTTTGATTGGCTAATTCAATCCATTTACATTTAAAGTGATCATTGATATATGAAAGCTTAATACTGCCACTTTATCTCTAGTTTTCTGGTTGTTCTTTTTTCCCATTGTTTCTTTCCCCTAGTATTTCTGACTGTCATTTCAGCTTGGTGATTTTCTATCATTGTTTTCTCCTTATTTATGAATTGTTATGCTCTGATTTTTTGTTTAGTGGCTACCATGAGGTTTATATAAAAGATCTTGTAGATGAGATAGTCCATTTTCTGAAAACCTCTTATCTCCATCAGATTAAGAAGTTTCCATCTCATTCATCTTCTCTTTCTGAGTTATTGTTGTAACACTTATTCTTTTCTGTTTGTGAATATGTTACTAAATTGAAGTGTTTATAATTTTTTGATATTTTACTTCCCTTTATCTTTAATGCTATAATTAAATATTTGCTAATCTGTTCTGACAGAGAGCTGCAATTTTCTGGGTCTTTTTTTTCTGTTTATCTCCTTGCTCAAAGCTCTGTAAACCTTTGCCTTTATATTTTAGGTATGAGAGCTTCCTTCATCATTCCTTGTAGAGGAGCTGCATTGGCAATAAACTCCCTTAGATTTGTTTATCTTGGAAAGTTTTTATTTCTCCATCATATCTGAAAGATAGTTTCATTGGATAGAGTATTCTTGGCTGAAAGTTTCTGTCTTTCAGTATTTTGAATATGTCATTCTTTTCTCTACTAGTCTGTAAGTTTTCTGCTGAGAAATCCACTGAAAACTTGATAGGGGTTCCTTTATAGGTTATCTTCTTCTGCCTTGGTACCCTTAATATTTCTTCTTTGTCATTGACTTTTGCCAGTTTTAATATTATATGCCTTGGAAAAGAATCTTTTACATTGATGTAATTGGGAGTTCTATTGTCTTCATGTCCTTCTAAATCCTGTTACTTCCTCAGGTTTGGTAAGTTCTCAGCTATGATTTCTTTGAAAAAGCTCTCTGCTCCTTTCTTGCACTCTTCTCCCTCTAGAATACCTATAATCCTTATATTTTTTTTCTCAATTGAGTTGGATATTTCTTGAACAATTTCTTCACTTTCTTTAAATCATTTTTTATACGTGTGTGAGGAAGATTGGCCCTAAGCTAATATCTGTGTCAATATTCCTCTATTTTATACGAGGTGCTGCCACAGCATGGCTTGATGAGCAGTGCCAGGTCCGTGCTGGGGATCCGAACCTTTGAGTCTTGGGGTGCCGAAGTACACAAACTTAACCACTATACCACCTGTCTGGCCCCTCTTCAGTTTTAAAAAAAATCTTTATTCTTGAGAGTGACATTAGCATCATGAAAGAGTGAGCTCTTCCCTCGGATTCTCCCTTCTGAAATACAACTAGAGGGACATCCAAACACCAACAGAGGACACACATACAGCACAGCAGTTGTCTTGGAAACCCACACAGCCATATGCCTGAAGGTGGTGGTGAGGCTGGATCCTCTGGAAGAAGGTGAACCTGCTTAGCAGGAACTCCATGGAGAGAGAAGACCCATGGCTAGAGGAGGGGCACAGTTGTGGAGGGGATTTCTGCTCCCTGCTGGTGCTCCAGCCCAATGCTTCACTCCCACATTCACCAGGAGAGTTGCTCAGTGAGAGAGGGGCTGTTTAGAAGAGGAGCTCAGCTGGGGAGGGGAACTCTGTTCCTGCCAGGCACTCCAACCTCATGCTCCAGCCCCATGTTCACCAGGAGAGTGGCACAGTGACAGAGGGCCCAGTTAGATGACTGGCTCAGCTGGGGAAGATTGCTCTGTTCCCACCCAGCACACCAGCCCTGTGCTCCAGTCCCATGTTTGCCAGTAAAGCAACGCAGTGAGAGAGGGGCCAGTTAGATGAGTGGCTCAGCTGGGCAGAGGTGCTCTGGTCGTGCCCAGTGCTCCAGCCTTGCACTCCAGCCATTTGATTGCATGGAGCACCACACAGAGAGAGAAACAGTGGCAGGTGGAGCCCCATGAGCACCCTGAACACCATGAAGAGAGAGAGGCATCTGTTGGGTGAGGCATGCAGGTATAAGAAAGTTCTCCTTAGTGTGTCTGGACTCCAGTCCTGCTATCACCCAGAGCTCCACACAGAGTGAGAAGCAGAGGCTGAGGGAAGCACAGGGGAAGGAGAGCACCCCTCCCTCTGCCCAGTGCTCCAGATCTGCCATCAGCCAGAGCACTACATAGTGAGAGAAAAGCAGCCAGTGACCAAAGCTGAGGATCATGCTGGACCCAGAATACACAGAACCTGATCCTCACCCAGTGGAGGCATCTGGCAACAGTGACCAGATAATAATGCCACGTGAAGCTAAAAATCCACAACAGCAAGCAATATAAGAAAGTATACTAAATCTCCAGACCAGAAGGAATATGACAAGTACCCAGAAGCCAACCCTGAAGACGCAGAAATCCCTAACCTAAGTGACAAATAATTCAAAACCACTATCATGAAAAAATTCGATGAGTTCCAAGAAAATACAGAAAGACAAATTAACGAATTCAGGAGCTTCTTCAAAAAAGACATTGAAACTTTAAAGAAGAACCAATTAGAATTGTTGGAGATGATAAACCCAATGGATGAGATATAAAAAAAAAAAACTGGACTCCCTAAACAACAAAACTGACAATACAGAAGACCAAATTAGCCATTGAGAAGGCAATATTATAGAAACGCTTCAGAGAGAAGAGAAGAGAGAACTAAGACTAAAAAGAAATGAAGAGACTCTAAGAGAAATATCTGACTCACTTAGGAATTACAACCTAAGGATTATAGGTATCCAAGAGGGGGAAGAAAAGGAGAATGGAGCAGTAAGCTTACTAAAAGAAATAATAGCTGACAATTTCCCAAACCTGGGAAAGGAGATGGAAATCCACATAAAAGAGGCTACCAGAACTCCAAACTATGTTAACGTAAAAAGACCTACAGCAAGGCATATGCATTTGCCAGCTGTAAAGCTGGCAAAATTCAATGACAAAGAAAAAATATTAAGAGTAGCAAGGCAGAAGAAAATATACCCTAACAGGCTTTCAGTGGATTTCTCAGCAGAAACCTTACAGGCTAGGAGAGAGTGGAATGATATCTTCAAAATTCTGAAGACAAAAACTTCCAGCCAAGAATACTCCTTCAGCAAAAATCACCTTCGGATATGACAAAGAAGTAAAAACTTCCCCAGATAAACAAAAGCTAAGGGAGTTCAGTGCCACAAGACACCCACAAAAAGAAATCCTCAAGAAAGCTCTCATACCTGAAAGGAAAAATAAAAACAGGCAAGGGGCTAGAAAGCCCTGAGCAAGGAGATGAATAGGTATACAACAATCATAAATCGGCAGCCCGCGATCATATCAGGTTTCTGAACACTTAACTCTTACATCAAGAGTAGAGAAAAGGAAAACACCAAAGTAAAAATTATATCATCACCTTAACCAAAAACTCAAAACACAAGACGCAATAACATATGACAAAAATAACTTAGGAGGGGAAGAGGAAAGGGATGGAATCACTATAGTCTAAGGAAATCAGTGGAAATCAGAAAATGGACTATCTGTTCTTTGAGACTTTTTGTATGAACCTGATGGTAACCACTAAACAAATGATTAGAACAGATTCATATACGATAATCAAGGAGAAAATGAAGAAAACCAACACAGAAACTACATAATCATTATATATATATGGCAAGTATTTTGTCCTAGTGTGTAGCCTTCTTTACAGTCTTTTTAATAAAGAGCTCTTAGTTTTAATTTAGAAAAACACCTAAAGCTACCTAGTGAAATCAGTAGCATGATTACATGGGACAAGAAACAAAGGATATTCAGAAGCACCAGAAAACATGTGACAAGATGGCAGTATTAAGCCCTCATATATCAATAATCACTCTAAATGTAAATGGACTGAAGTCTCTAATCAAAAGACACAGAGTGGCAGGATGAATTAAAGAACAAGACCCAACAATATGCTGCCTCCAGCAAACACATCTCAGCTCTCAAGACAAACATAGGCTTAGAGTGAAGGGATGGAAGACAATACTCCAAGCTAAAGGCACAAAAGAAAGCAGGTGTTGCCATACTTATATCAGACAAAGTAGACTTCAAGATAGAACAGGTAAAGAGAGACATAGAGGGGCAGTATATAATGATAAATGGGACTCTCCACTGAGGAGACATAACACTTATAAACATATATGCACCCAAGACAGGAGCACCAAAGTATGGAAAGCAACTACTAACAAACCTATAAGGAGATATTACCAACAACACAATAATAATAGGGGACAGACACACCCCACTTACTTCAATGGATAGACCATCCAGGCAAAAAGTCAGCAATGAGATAGTGGAATTACACAAAAACTAGACCAGAGGAACTTAATAGATATAAATAGAGCACTCCACCCAAAAACAGCACAGTGTACATTCTTCTCAAGTGCACATACCATACTCAAGGATAGACTATATGTTGGGAAATAAGGCAAAGGTCAAAAAATTTAAGAAGATTGAAATTATATCTACTATCTTCTACAATCATAATGCTATGAAACTAGAAATCAGCTACAAGAAAAAAGCAGGGAAAGGAAGAAAAATGTGGAGAGTGAACAACATGCTACTGAACAAACAATGGGTTGTCGAGAAATAAAAAGAGACAGCAAAAAATATGTGGAGAAAATGAGAATGAAAACACACCAAAGCAACTCATATGGGATGCAACAAAAGTAGTCCTAAGAGGGCACTTTATAGGAATACAGGCCAATGTTAACAAATAAGAATAAGCTCAAAGAAACAATCTTAAACTACACCTAACAGAATTAGAAGAAGAAGAACAAACAATCCAAAACTCAGTAGAAAGAGGAAAATAATAAAAATTAGAGCAGAAAAAAATAAATTGAAAGATAAAGACTGTAAAAAGGATAAATGAAACAAGGATCTGGTTCTTTGAGGAGATAAACAAAATTGACAAATCCTTAGCCAGACACAGTAAGAAAAAAGAGAAGGCTCAAATAAATAAAATGAGAAATGAAAGAGGAGTAATTACAATGGATACCACAGAAATAGAAAAGATTTTAAAAGAATATTATGAAAAACTATATGCCAACAAACTGGACAATCTGGAAGAAATGGATAAATTCTTAGACTCTTACAACCTCTCAAGACTGAATCAAGAAGAAATAGAGAGTCTGAATAGACCAATCACAAGTAAAGAGATTGAAACAGTATCAACCCTCCCATCCCAAAATAAATGTCCAGGACCAGATAGCTTCTCAGGAGAATTCTACCAAATATTCAAAGATTTATTACCTATTCTCAAATTATTCCAAAAAATTGCAGAAGATGGAAATATTCCCAACACATTCTATGAGGTCAACATCACCCTGATCGCAAAGCCAGATAAAGACAACACAAAGAAAGAAAATTACAGGCAAATATCACTAATTAACATAGATAAAAAAATCCTGAACAAAATATTGGCAAACCAAATACAGCAATACATTTAAAAGATCATACATCATGACCAAGTGGGATTCATACTAGGGACACAGCGATGGTTAAACATCTGCAAATCAATCAATATGATACACCACATTAAGAAAATGAAAAACAAAAACCACATGATAATCTCCATAGACTCAGAGAAAGTATTTGACAAGATCCAATAACCATTCATGATAAAAACTTCAATAAAATGTGTATAGAAGGAAAGTACCTCAACATGATAAAGGCTACATATGACAAACCCACAGCCAACATCATATTCAATGGGAAAAACACTGAGAGCCAGCCCTCTGAGGGCAGGAACAAGACAAGAGTGCCCACTCTCATCACTCTTATTCAAAATAGTACTAGAGGTTTTGGCCAGAGCAATTAGGCAAGAAAAAGAAATAAAAGGAATCCAAATAGGCACTGAAGAAGTGAAACTCTTGCTGTTTTCAGATGACATGATTTTGTATGTAGAAAAACCTAACAAATCCATTGGAAAACTACTAGAAATAGTCAACTAAAGCAAATTTGCAGAGTGCAAAGTCAACTTACAAAAATCAGTAGCATTTCTATACTAAAATGACAAAATAACAGAGGAGAACTCAAGAATACAATTCCATTTACAATTGCGACAAATAGAATAAAATATCTAGGAATAAATTTAACCAAGGAGGTGAAACACCTATACAAAGAAAACTATAAGACATTACTGAAAGAAATCGACAATAAGATAAAGAAATGGAAAGATATTCCATGCACATGGATGGGAAGAATAAACATAATTAAAATATCCATACTACCTAAAGCAATCTGCAGATTCAGTGCAATCCCAATGAGAATCCCAATGACATTCTTCACAGAAATAGAAGAAAAAATCTTAAAATTCATCTGGCACAACGAAAGACCCCAAATAGCTAAAGTAAGACTGAAAAACAAGAACAAATCTGGTGGCTTTGCAATCCTTGACTTCAAAATATATTCCAAAGCTATAGGAATCAAAACAGCATGGTACTGGTACAAGAACAGGCATACAGATCAATGGAATAGAATTGAAAGCCAAGAAATGAAACCGCACATCTATGGACAGCTAATCTTCAACAAAGGAGCCAAGAATATACACTAGAGTAAAGAAAGCCTCTTTAATAAATGATTCTGGGAAAACTGGACAGCCACATGCACAAGAATGAAAGTAGACCATTATCGTTCCCCATGCTCAAAAATAGACTCAAAATGGATCAAAGACTTGAAGGTAAGACCTGAAACCATAAAACTTCTGGAAGAGAATAAAGGCAGTACACTCTTTGATATCAGACTTAAAAGGATATTTTCAAATACCATGTCTACTCAGACAAAGGAAACAAAGGAAAAAATAAACAAGTGGGACTTCATCAGACTAAGGAGCTTCTGGAGGGCAAAGGAAACCAAGATGAAAATGAAAAAACAACCTACCAACTGGGAGAAAGTATTCGCAAGTCATATATCCAATAAGAGGTTAATCTCTATAATATATAAAGAGCTCACACAAATGAACCACACACACACACAAAAACCACTCAAACAAAAAGTGGGCAGAAGATATGAATATCTTTCCAAAGAAGATATGATGGCGAATAGGCACATGAAAAGATGGTCAACATCACTAATCATCAAGAAAATGCAAATCAAAGCTGTACTTAGATACCATCTTATACCCATTAGAGTGGCTATAATCACCAAGACAAAAAACAACAAATGTTGGAGAGGTTGTGGAGAAAAGGGAACCCTCATTCACTGCTCATGGGAATGCAAACTAGTATAGCCACTGTGGAAAATAGTATGGAGATTTCTCACAAAATTAAAAATAGAAATACCATATGACCCAGCTATCTCACTACTGGGTATTTACCCAAAGAACTGGACATTACAATTCAAAGGGACTTATACACCCCTATGTTCATTGCAGCATTATTCACAATAGCCAAGACATGGAAGCAACCCAACTGCCCATCGACAAAAGACTGGATAAAGAAGATGTGGTATATATATATATATATATTATATATATATATATATATATACACAATGGAATACCACTCAGCCATAAAAAAAGACAAAATCATCCCATTCGCAACAACATGGATGAACCTTGAGGGCATCATGTTAAGTAAAATAAGCCACACAGAGAAAGACAAACACCATATGATTTCACTTGTATGTGGAATATAAACAAATTTACTGACAAAGAGAATAAATTAGTGGAAGAGGGGTGGAGGGTGGGCACAAGGGGTGAAGGGGAATACTTACATGGTGTATGGCAAACAATAACGCACAACTGAAATGTCACTATGTTATAATCTATTATAACCACAATAAATAAAATGAAAAAAGCCCAATAATTAAAAAAAAAATCTTGATGCTCTCTCCTCCTCTACCTGAAGCATTTCTGTATTTCTATCCTTTAACTCACTAATTCTGTCCTCCATAATGTCAGCTCTATTTTTATGGTTTATAGATTTTTTTTTAATCTCATTAATTGTGTTCTTCATATACAGAATTTCTGGGGTTTTTTTGTGTTTTTAGAGCTTCAATCTCTTCGGTGATGTATTCCTTCTCCTTTAATGTTGTTCATGATCTCATTGAACTGTGTTTCTGAGTTTTCTAGTGACTTGAGTTTCTTTATGACAACTGTTTTGAATTCTCTCTCATTTAGATTGTAAACATCTGTGACTTGAGGATTGGTTTCTGGAAACTTGTCATCTTCCTTCTGCTCTGGAGTGTTACTGTATTTCTTCATGGTGTTTGATGAATTGACCCTTTTCCAGTGCATCTGTAGTAGTATCAGATCACAAATTCCACCTGCCACTGCTGGGGGGTGGGGGGTAGGTGCTGTGTTTTCTGATGCCAACCCTGTCTGTTACTATTTGCAGCAGTAGGTTGCTCTACATTTGAATGGGCTGGCAGTAGCCACTTGACAGGTTGTGTTCACATAGGTAGAGCTGCTGTGCTTGGCAGGGGACCAGCTGAGCTGATGCACTAGATTGGTGGGGCACTTTCTTTTGCATGGGCTTGTGCTGCACTTGTGGGTGGTTCATTTGAGCTGCTTCGCTTGGTGGGTGGGGTGCCTATGTGGGTGCTGAGCTGCTGCCACCTGGTGAGGAATGTTCCCATGGGCAGAGCCACTGCAGCTTGTTGGACACCCCCATGGACTGGGCTACCACTCCAACAGCATTTGCATGGGCCAGGTTTCCCTGGCCTCCACTTACAGTTATTCTTGGCCAACTGCTGTGTTAGGATCTATGACCTGGTTCACTTCCACCAGGGAGTGGGAAGTGTGCTCTCCCTTAGTTCCACTGTTTCCCAGGTATCCAGTCTAGCCATGTTCAGATGTATGGATGCATGGATCTCTCAGATGTCCTGTTGGGCTGTGTAAGGAATCCTCTGTTGGCTAATGAATGTCCATTTAGTTGTAACTTAGAAGGGGGAGACAAAGGGAACAACTCATTCCACCATGACTCTGATGTCACCTCCAAACCTTCTTAGGTTGTATTGTATAGATGCCTTATTAATGTAAGTATTCTATAAATTGAGTGAAATTCTTAGAAATATCATATGTCCTGGTATAATTTTATCAGTCATAATTCCAGTTATTGTCTTAAAGTGTTGTGTGTCACAGAAATAATCAAATTTCCTTGTCAATTCCATACTGTAACAGTGAACTCTCATGAGATTTTCAGCCATGGCAATTTTTGTCTTTTTCTCAGTTATAAAGTTATTGTTTTGTTGTGGTGTTTTTACAAAAGTGAGATTCATGACAAGGACTCTACTAAGCATTTTTGACCTCTGACACCATTGCCAAATTCCAAGGTGTTAAAACTTGGGTGCATAGTTCACAACTGAAAGTTTCCATTTGACATCCAGTTATGTGCAAATGCTGAAGACCTTATAATCAAATTGACTAGGAAGAGAGGTAGTTGAAGAAGACTGTTGTTTCCCAAGACATCAGATCAAGAACATTTCTTTCCATTCCTCATTCCCTCTTTGACCATTCTTTTCCTATTTCTTACACCATGAAGATTTTTATGATTTTTTTGTCCACCTTTTGCCTTGCTCTGGCCTGGAAAAATAATGTCATTGTTCACATATCTCAGACCATTGAAAATAGGGGTAATCCAACCTCTACATATCTGTTGGATTTGCCATGAAACTGTAGTTCTGCCCATCACAAACTTCTCCTTGATTCCAAAGTCTCAGTTTCTTTGGAACAAACTCAGTTATCTCTCTATCATGCCAGTTTATCTAACCCTAGAGATCCACTTCTCTGCCTCTGGTTAACAACTACAAATCCAAGGAAGCTTGCATCCAGGCGTTTTACAAAGAAAGGAACACAAAGCAAGGGTAAACAGAATAAAACCATTTATGTGATCTATAGACCCTTAAATTTTGCTGGCCTCCACGGCTGTCACATTTCCAATCTTGAGCCACAGATTCAAAGAAGGATTACCCAGAGGCATTTGTCATTGAAAATTAGCTTCCTTTGGCAGATTGATAATGCCTTAGCTAGGTGTAAGTGCAAGTGAGGCTATGATTAGGAACCTCTCCTTAACTCTTGAAGATATTGCAGAATCTGCTACTAAAGCAATAACTGCCTAAGAAAAATCCCTAGACTCTCTGGCTAAAGTTGTTCTTGATGATAGGATAGCCCTTGATTATCTTTTAGCTGAGCAAGGAGGTGCTAAGGCCAACACCATTTGCTGCACTTGGATTGATACTTCCAGAAAAGTTGAGACTCAGATACATGAGAATACTGGTAAAGCCACTTGGTTTAAGAAAGTAACTTCTTGAATGAGATCTTTGTTTAACTTATTTGATTCTCATTGGTTTGAATCTTGGGGACTATGACTC
Source organism: Equus quagga (assembly GCF_021613505.1). NCBI lineage: Eukaryota > Metazoa > Chordata > Mammalia > Perissodactyla > Equidae > Equus > Equus quagga. Next base: position 83,259,509 of record NC_060280.1, on the reverse strand, counting down.
AGAAGTCACTCCCGACATTAGGAATTATTCTACTCATAATGATTATAGTAGTTTCCCTGGTGCACTGTATTTTCTTGAAAGTGTTAAATGCATGTTCACAGTCACTAACCCTCAAGCAAATGATCTTCCTAAGACTTGAATGTCAGAAAATGAATGAAGAGAATGACCAACTTAAAGAATATGAACCTGATGTCATGAACTGTGAATACTATAAATAGATTCAGCTAAAAAAAAAATGTGAGAACTCCAGAGCAGTAGCTGGGAGTAGTATTAATGCCTTAAATTTTGGTCACACCTCTCAGTTAGGCTGTGAGTCTGATCTAAGCAGGAGGGATTGTTAAAAGAAAGCAAGAGGACCAAATGGAGTCACTTATGCTAAGTCCTACATCACCAAACCAAGACTTAACTTAGTTATAGTTTTGGCTTTCACAGAAATGGAATCTTAAATCAACAAATCAGGAATCACCTGACCAGCACTGCTTAGGTAAACTACCTGATAAACTTCTGCTATCCTCTACAAGAAAGTGACCTTGCAATAACCGACCCACAGTTTTGCCAGTATAACTTCCTTATTCCCGTTTCCTTCTGCCATTAAAAGTCCTTCATTTTGTACAATTCTTCAGAGCTTTTGCTATCTGCTATATTGGATGCTGCTTGATTCAAATTAATTTGTGTTAACTTAAACTCTTAAACTTCTTAAAATGCCTCAGTTTACCTATTAACACAGCCAATCAAGGTTCTTGTGGGTAAAGTTGTGAATGGCCACTAATCTTCCTAATTCCTATTTAAATTTTGTAGGATCTTTTGAAAGTGGAGGTAAAAAGGTGTTATAGTTTAAAAGATCTGTTGCTATCCAGGGGACATGAATTCTCTGCAGTGAGGGGGCAAGAATAAATCGTCAAAGGACATTGCATAGAAAGGCCTGAAGTTGGAAGAGCCTGAATATAAAGCCCTGGAGAGTAGGCGAAGTTGTAAGGGACAGCAAAGCAACCTCACTGTCCATCCAGGGTGATTATACTAAGTTCACCTCCTGACCTTCAAATTTATACTAGTAACCTTTATACCCTGGGCCTAGAGATCAAGCTGGAGTGCTCTTTGTAAATCTTGCAGAGAAAGGAAAGTTAAAACAGGCAGCTAGGTGTTTAAGGGATTTTCAGGGGAAGGTGGAGGAGTTTTGGGAGCTAAGGGAATTTGCTGAGGAGAAGGGGTTGGATTTTAACAAGGGGAAATTACATTGGATGTGGACTTTGTCATCGGATGTCTTATTTCATCTTCTCAGGGGCATCTCTAAGGTTAGCCATTACACTCTTCTGTATTCACTTTCAAATTTGGTCTTTCCATAGATACCAGGAAGGCAATTTTTTAGAATGGGAACTATCTAAAACTTTTTTCTAATATATAAGTTTTCCCATTTCAAATTTTCCAGTTCAGCCCTTGATGAGTAGGATCTTAAATTAATCTCAACAGTGACTCTTAGCTTAACCATGGACACAAGAAGTGTCCTAAAGGAAGGTGCAAAAGATGCAGCCTTCACAGATCTAGATAGTTCACTTTCAAAGTTAGCCTAAGAAAGCAGAGAACTTCACTGTTACAGGCAGTAAGAATGGTGTAGTGATAATGATGTTTCTTGTTTCCCATGAGGATGTGAGACACCTCTTGTCACACACCTACTAATCTGTGACACTGGATGGGCATTACTGGAATGGGCCTTCCCAGCACTAACAAGACAATGAAGGTTGAGATGAAAAAAGCCCTTATAGACTGGGACACTTTAGACAAATTTCCATGAAAGCTGGCATAGTCCAACAAAGAGAATACTGCTTATGACTTTGTGTCTCAGAATCTCAGTCTATTTGACTGACCTCCAGGTGCATGTCAGTACATGTACCTTCTGGCTAGTGAAGACCAGAAAGAACATTCTTAATGATGACAAAGATAAACTCTCAGGACATAGAACAAGACAAAAGGAAAACCTCATCCAGTTTTTCCATAGGAAACCCACAGCATAGTCTAAACTGTCTAAGCAGATGGTAATCTGGTAAGAACCGTGAACTCACCAATCTATGAGGCTGGCTCAAACAACATGCTTATAAGAGCTATGCCTGTATTCTTTCCTGTGGTTTCCTTCCTTATGCCAAGTGACATAAAATACAGAGACAAAAGGAAACAATGACTATCTCAGGAAGGAAAAGGATTGACAGAAAACAAGAGGACTCAAAGCAAATATTTACCAGAGTTGCAATACACAAGAAATAAATTCACACAAATATTTTCTCCTGCTAATCTAAATTTAGAAAAAGAAAAAGAGTATCAGTACTTTCATTTTCACCAGATCCTGCAGGCAGAGATCCAGCATATTGACATAGTAAGAATTCATACCTTCTGCTGGCTTCTGTCTCAAATCCAAGATCTCTCAGCTGCAGTAACTCCAGAGCAAGCAGTGTCCCACCAGGGGAGGGCCCTACCTTGGCATCAAACTGTAGGGGTAGGAAACTTTTCCTTTCTTCCCTTCTAGGGTCTCTGGCTGGTTTAATGATTAAATTGACATAGGACAAATTAACAGGAGAAAAACAAATTTAATTTTGTACATACAGGACTCCCCTCACCAAATATGAGACTCAAAGATTTGATAAAAGCAGGCAGCTTTTATACCTTTTAGACAAGTAGACAGCACATTTATGAAGAACTGACAAGACGAAGAAGTTTGGACTTGGGATAGTAAATTAGTGAGGAAATAGCACGATTTGTTTATACAACCTTCTCAGCCCTAAATTCCCTACTTCTGATGATAAGGATGCTTTTTACCTTTCTGGTACAGGGAGGATACCTTTCACATGGGAGATTTATTTCCTGCTTCCGAGGGCACAAAAGAAGATCAGAATGTCCTTCTTGCACCAGCTGTTTCTTAAATAACTTTAATTCAATGTAATCTATATGCTCCAAATGGCATATTTTAGGGTCTCATATTCTGCACCCCCTCAGTTACTTAATGGAGAGAAGCTGCTTCTCACTATCCTGGTCCTTGTGGCTTACTCAAAGAGGCCAGACTCTGGGAAACAAAGCTGAGGAGGCCACATACTCAGATATTATAACTACTCAAGGCAAAGCACCTGGATATTTGGAAATCTCAAATATACTTGGGTGTCTGAAGTGTCCCTTCTTCATACAGACAATGGGGAATCTATGTTACTACATCAAATGAACATGTTGCCATAAAATGTTCAGGAACTACCTTTGGGAGATGCAATTGTATCCCTGCCTCCACTATTTCTAACAGAATAAGAGAGATGCCTTTTTGTAGACTGGTAACACCCAAATAGCGTTCAGTAGCTCAACGAGCCCTCAACTAGGGGCTGGCTTTCTTAAATACTGACTGACAAAAATCATGCTTAAGACTGCTCTAGAAGCATCAAGAATGTGACTTTGGAAAAGCAGCATGAAAAGGAAGGAAGCTACTACTGATGGCCCCAAGGTATTGGGCATCTGATTTACCACATTAATATGAGTAGTTCACTGTCTCATAACAATTTCTGAACTGAGTTTACAAATGAAAGACTGATGGTCAGAAAGGCAGAGCCAGTGTAAGAATCCAGGCTGCCTAACTCCAAACCCTGTGCTGCCTGGGATAGTGTCTGACTGACATGATAACACCAGAAGTAACACTGATAACAGCCATCCCATCATTCATTGATCACTTACCACACATGCTCCCCAGAGAGATAATAAAGGGCTCCCTGTAGGTCTTGTCCCGCTCCCTAGTCTCACTGATTCCAGGGAGGCATCTTTTACCCTCAGGTGCTGACAGAGGAGTGAACTCAGGTGTGGCAGAGGTGGGAAAATGACCACAGTTCATGTCGGCCAGGGCAAGAAAAAATATAGTAACAAAAAACGCAAGATAAATAAATCATAATTGGTAATAAGTTCCTGAAAAACTACTTTTAAGGGGAAGTAACATTTCACAGTGGGATCTGTCAGATTCTTTTCAAACATAAAGGAGACTACAGAGGGGAGGGTCTGCTATTAGAGTTGTTGATTATTTGCTGAAATCCATAAATGTTACTGGGGATATGTTCATCTGAATGTGAATCAGGGGTCCAGAGTAGTCATAATCATTTAATTATATTGGCTTATGAGTGGGGAGAGTAAAATTTGAGAACTAGAAAAGCAGTCTCAGGGTCCCTGGGATATGTTTAGAAATCTAGGAAGCAAGAAATATGCCTGTGCCTTAGGATGCCACTATGAAAACCACACAGTGCAGGACAACAAATATTTTGCTTCCTAAAGGCAGTGACTTTCTGCTGAAAATCAACTGTGTACCAAGGTCTGTGCAAGAGGGGACAGGATAGATAGTGGCTACCAGGACAAGCCCTAGACTCAGCCAGCCAGCCATGTGACTGAGGAAGTCACTTGGAAAAATCACATTTTCTTATGAGGAAGTCTGGTAGTGCAGACTGCAAGAGGCCAGTCTTTCTGGCTGCAGCATTCTCCTCACTGACTTTTTCCCAAAGCAAAGGTTTGAGGAGTGAAGAGAAGAGATCATCTCCATCCTGCATTTCCACTGCTCCAGCCTCCTGTTGTGCAGTCCTCTTTATATTCAGAGAGAGCTTCCCTAGGCTGGACAGCAGCCCATTCAGCCAAGTGAGAACTGGAGATGAAACAATAAAGAACAATGGCTCTTTACAAAGCAGAGAGCAGAACATCAGCTGAGCTATTTCTAGGTGGCCTGGGGACTGTCAGACTCCCTTGGGCAGCTTTCCTTTTTTTTCTAAGCAGCCTTCCTTCTGCAACTTTGCCTGGAAGAAATTACAACATCTCTGGCTTTTGGATGCGGAACTGAGCTTTATTTCTCTTTTCATTTTAAATTATTTATAAATAGGTTGAAGGCAGAGATTTAACTTTGCAGATGAGGTTCTAGAATCGTTTTCTGAAGCCTGCTGGGCCAATTCAATGTTCTTTCTGAGAACACTGAGAATGAGATTTAATACAACTTCTCTGTTTCCCTAATGCCACAAGAAATGGAGAAAAGCAAACAGCTGGGTGGCAGTCAGCAGAGCCATCCTGAAACCCACTGATCCTGAGCCTGTCTTTACAGATTCCTAGGCCTAGTATGAAGCTGGCTCTTCCTTAGTGGGCTCATGAGCAAATACATCAGTCCCTTCCCATATGTTGCTCTGACAACTTATGTGATAGTCCAAAACTAAGAATAGTCCAAAACCAAACTCATGAATTTCATTTAATCTATAGATTAAACACCATCCCAGTTCAAATCCTATCAGTTTTTATGTTTGTGACATATGTGCAAGTGGAAAAGCTGATTCTAAAATTCTTACAGGAATGCAAAGAGACAAGAATAACCTCCTTGAAAGAAAAACATAGCTGAAAGGCTAACAGAACCAAATATCAAGGCGTTTTACAAGGCTAACTAATTAAGGAATTGTGCTATTGGTACAAGCAGAGATGGACTTACCAACAGGACAGAGTAGAGTACAGAAATGGATCCAGACAAATAGGGTTCCTGGATCTGCAACAAAATTCACACTTCAGAGCTACATCCTGGGAAAAGGATGATCATTTTAATAAGTGATGCTAGGACATATGGACCTATAAGTGGAAGAAAATGCACTTGTATGGAAGTGTAAAGTAAAACAACCGCTTTCTAAGGCTGCTTGTGTAGCTACTAAAGCTGAGCTCATGTAGCCTATGAGAACAGCAACTACACTCCTAGATCTATACTCAGAGGAAACGCAAACACATGGTCTCCCAACAAAGTATCCAAGAATACTCTCAACACACCACTGGACTTTCCTGTAGTCATCCTTGCTCTTGCAGCAATCCTGACATCTTTCAAGACCCCTGATGTGTGTGGCTGCCCCTTTAAATCACATCAGAATCTTTTAGCTATAACCTTGCCGTACTGTAGAATTCTTACCATAATAAGATTCTTTGAAGGCTCTTACCTACTTACCTCGTGTGGCAATTACTTGAGGCATGTGGGTGAACCATAGTTCTGTCATGTTGCAGTCAATAGGGTTGACATGACTGGCCTGACCGCCTGGCTGATAGGCAGGGGTTCATGTTCCTCCTCACCCTCCATGTGCAAACAGTCTTCTCACTCAAGCAGGATGCAGTGTCTATTCTGGTCTTACTGGACTATCCTCTTACTGGACTACAGGCTTTTCAAGGACAGGAGCTGTGGCTGTCTAGTTTCTCTCCACAGGACTCCAAGTCATAGAGTAATAGCTCACTACATGTTTATTAGGTAATTACGAAATATGGGGACAGACTTCCCTTCCTCTTTACCTATGAAGCATAGAGATTTACCCCAAAGAACAATTACTAATGATAATTAAATTTATTTCAGGACCAACTTGGTAAGAAATAAAAATATGTCATTGGGCTGAACAGTTTTATGTATTTATAAATTTATGAATGTGTATAGGAGGGCAGCAGAATTTGCCACCTCACAATATGTCTCTTTGGCATAAGGATTATTTTAGGCTAATTATTTTTAAGAAACAGCAGACTCAGGAAGTTTACTTTTACCTCCCTCTTAACAGCCAAAAAGGATTTAGATAGGGAGTCTGCATCAGGAAAATAAATATTACCAAAGATAACTTTCTTTTGCATAAAAAGTCTTCTCTGCAAGGCAGGGCAAACATTTGTTTACCAAATATTGGCTCTTTTCTTCTCCCTGTGAATTGTCTTCCTCCCCTTTGAATCCCCAGACCCCTATTCTCTTCTTCTTAGCTTAGCACAGGAATATAAGCCTCAATTACCTGACTGTCTTTGGATCTCATAGTCTTATGGGATCCTTGTATGTATGTAATTAAATTTGCTTCTCTTCTGTTAATCTGTCTCATGTCAATTTAATTGTTAGACCAACCAGAGTAGGAGAGTAGAGGAAAATGTTTTCCTCCCCAACAAATGGGAAGTGGAAGATACTGGATAACATTTAGCTAAAGATAAAGGAAGAGAATAATTAAATTGGAATTGAAGGGGAGCAGAATTTACCACTCCAAAATATGCCTCTTTGGCATAAGAATTATTTTAGAATGATTATTTTAAAAATAGCAGACATAGAAAAAGCTCTGAAAACTGAGTAGATGTTACTTTTTTATAAGAAACATTGGTACTTATAAGTGAAATCTCTATTTGTAAGAATGTCTCCTTTTTGTACCAGGAAGAGGAGGATGACTAAAACTCTATAAACTCTTACCAATGGAGAAGGCAAAGACCTAAATCTACATAAGAATCATACCCTTGTTTACTGTGCTCTTCCTGATAGCTTCTCATAACTGACTCCCCCTCTTCTCCAACATCTTCTTGTGTCTTTAGCAGGAGATGATTTTTAAGGTGATAACTCAGGTCATCTCAGGGAGTTACTTTGTTTTCCTGGTTATCTTCCATGTATACAGGAGGTATATGTGTTATTATACTTCTATTTGTTTTTCTCCTGTTAAGCTGTCTTTTTTTAAATTACAGGGGTATCTCAACTAAGAACCTAGAAGGGTAGAGGGGAAATTATTTTTTCTCCCTCACAAAATTCTGTAGGAGCTACTACGTATCCCAAAGGCAAATGGAGAAAATGGGAGATGCATTCCTGAAGCACTTTACACACTCAGCAATTACAGAATTCATGAGAAATTCAGCTCAAAAGAAGTCTTCTTCAGCTTAAAGCCATGCATCTTGGTAGTTCCCAATTCACCTTCCTGAGATTTTTGTATCCCAGAAGCTGAGGAAGAACAAAGAACTTAAATGTGATCAAAAAGGAACATAAGTTTGGTGACATGACCATGGTAGGAGCCATGAGCAAAGTCTTTTACCCCATGTATCCCTGACAGGCTAACCCTCTACTCTCCCAGTTCATCTCACTAGAATCCCCATCCTTCCCATTTTCTTGGCCCTTGTTCCTCTCTGTGTCCCCTCCAGGTCCAGGACTGTTTTCTTACTTGCATTTGAACAAAGAGCTGGCCTGAAGGAGGAGGGTGCATTGGGGTGTGGGGATGTTCACTCTGACCCTCTCCCAATCCCTAGCATAGTCTCCTGTGATCAGTCCTTGCTGTCAGGCAACCTGTTATATGTGGTTTGTGTACTTAGCAAAAAAAATTTACTTTGACGACAAGGAGATATTGGTCACCTTGATACTGATGGGGTTCAGGTCAGGCTTCCCCAAGATTTGCCACTCTTGAATGTGGATTATTTCAAGCTTAAGACAATGAAGGCTCAGAAGACTCAGGAAGAACATCCGACCTTCCCCCCTAAGGCGGCCTAAAAGAATGTAACATAGAAGTCCTGTTCCAGAAGGGAGTACATACCATGTGATAGCTATAGTATGATGCATAAGGGAGGAAGACATTTCCTCTACCTGCTCTGGGTTCTTCTGGCTGGAGAACAAATTAAATTCACATGAGACAGAATAACAGGAGAAAATTAAACAAAGCTTTATAACATGTATACATGGGAGAGGCTCAGGCAACCTGAGCAACGTGCCAAAATGGCTGAAGCCACCACCTTAAATATATCTTCAGCTAAAGACAAAGGAGGATGTTCGGGGTGGAGGGGGGAAGTCAGTCATGGGAGATGACCAGAAAAGTACAGTAAACAAGTCAGGTTATTATGTAGATTTAAGTCCTTGCCTTCCACATTGATGAGTTTCTAGAGATAAGGTCATCCCCCGCTTCTTCCTGGTACAGGGAGGGAGACACCTTTACAGATGGAGATTTCCTTTACAATGTAAATGTCTTTTAACAAAGGGTAACTTCTACTTCTCAAAGATTCTCTCTTGTCTGCAGGTTTTGTTAAAAGCACCAGCCCAAAAGAATCCTCATGCCAAAGAGACATATCTTGGGGTGGTCAATTCCAGTCCTCCACAGATATAAAATAGGTGTGATAAAAAGACACCAACAAACTCATTTTTGGGGCCAAAAAAACCTGTGTAACAGACATTTGCATTCCATCTCCATGTAAATTGTCTTCCCCTCTGAAGTCCCAAATCACTATCCCCAACATTCTCCTTGCCTGTAGCTAAAGATATTTAAACAGGCAGTCTCAGCCAGATGGCTGAGTTGCTCAGTTTCTCCTGGGTTTCTCTCATGTATACATGCTACTAAACTTTGTTTGATTTTTCTCCTGCTAATCTGCCTTTTTAATTATTTGACCAGCCATAAAAATCTTAAGGAAAAGGGTGGGGGATGAATTTTCCCACTTCCTCAACAATACCAACAGTAAAGTTAAGTAAGGAAAAGGCAAAAGCCTTCTTTGGAATGGATCCAGGAATGGAATGGGAGATGAAATAAAGACAGCTTCATTGTTAGTTTTTGAAGAAATTTGCAGTGAAGGAGATAAGAGGAATAGGCTAGTAGTTAGAAATGAATGTGGAACCAAACAAAAGATTGTTTGTGTTGTTTTTGGTTTTTATTTTAATATGGGGACAGTAGGGAATGTTAGTCTGGTCTTGAAGGTGATTAGAGACATAGATAATGAGGGAGAGGTAGCTAAAGGCAAAGTGTTTGGGAAATGAGAGAGGCTAGTGGGATCAGCATTAAATAGGATCAGGGTCCCTGCCTTGGTTGTGAAAATAAAGAAGGGGAGGACCGCTCACTGGTACATGGTAGAAGCAGAACTAGATACATGCAAGCTGGGGAAGATTAACCCTCAATCTTATATAGTAAGTTGTCAACTCTATTGATTGACCTCCTACTGGGAACTAGGTACCAAATGGGGAAATCAATTAACTGTTTGTGTCACAGAATTGAGATGACAGATGTAAAGTCCTCTGAGAAGATGAATACCCTGTAACAGAGAGGAACTTAGAGCATTAGCTCTTTGGGATGGAACCATAAGGCTGCTTTTGGCCAGAAGAGGACTCTCTCAAAGTGCAAAGGAAAGAGGAAGAAGCACAAGACAGAATTTGTTCTTGGTGGTTGTTTCACAGATTTTGGTTGCTGGTGCCATATATCCTATTTAATCAGTAATTAGAATCCCATCTCTTGTTTGCTGCTCCCATCTTTACCCCCCCAAATGTCAGCTAAGGAGTAAGAGTGACAACAGTGGGTTTGATGCGGGGTCGGTGAGCCGAGGAGTCGAAAGAAAGATTTCTTAGACTCTCAAGATCTGGCAGTAGTGCTCTTTTATTTAGAGAGTAGAATAGCATGGGGACAGGACCCATGGGCAGTCAGAGTTTCTGCTGCTGCCGCTTCTGCTGCCCCCGCTGGCATGGGGACAGAGCCCATGGGCAGGCAGAGCTGGTGCGTGGGGACAGGACCCACGGGCAGTCAGAGCTCCTGCTGCTGCCCCGAGTTGAGGGTTAGGGCTAATTTTATAAGGCATAGGTATATGATTCATCTCTTTACAAGACAAAGGAAAGAACATGAAAAAAAGTTAAAATGGTATCAGTGCGGGTGGGGTCTGGTCATTGGGTGATCCCATGACTTTTAGACAAGAATCAAATCGGATTAAGTAAAGGTTAGAAAGGTTAGACACCACCACCCTAAACCAGTTACATGAGATTGCCAGACAGCAACCAACTTAAGTTCTTGCCTTCCCCATTAAGAGCTTCTAGAGATAAGACCATTCCCCCTTCTTCCTGGCACAGAGAGGGAGGCATCTTCACAGATAGAGGTTTCCCTTAGAAATGTAAATGTTTCCCAACAAAGGGGCAAAACAAATTCCACTCCTTGGAGCCTGAATCTCATCTGTAGTTTTAAAACTAACCAGCCTAAAAATCCTCATCATAAGCCATTTTAAAATTAAGCAGCCTAAAAATCCTCATCAGGTTGACTGGGGCTCCATTCTGAGATATAAGATGGCCTGTCCTACCCCAAGCCAGTTGCCCCAGAGTGTTTACTCTTCCCTCATAAAGTACCTCTTCCTAAGGCACTAGATAGGCCTGGGTGAGAACAAGAAGAAAATAGGCAAGTTCTAAAAGGAAGACACATGGGGTGACCTCAGAAGAATGTCTGAATGCTGGTGTGGGGTGGAGCCAGGGGTATGGTGATGTGGAGGGTGTACTATTGCAAAGCCAAATGAATTTTGTTTTCTAAATCACACTGTACCGTAAGTAGGCTTTGGGTGCCTGCTGAGTTGATATTCAATGTGCTAATGTATGTTAAATTGTCCGGCCATAGTGATAAGAGATTGCTCTCATTTCCTTGAAGATAATAATAGCACATTATGCACTTTTAAAACCATGTCATTTTGCAAAAGCTGTTCCATTTCTTCAATAGTTTCCTCAATATTTTACTTCTTTCTGATTTTTTCTCTCTCCTTCTTCTCTTATCTTTTTCTATATTCTTTTTCTATCTTATTTTCCCAGCTTTTCTCTATTTTTTATCTGCCTCCCTTATTTGCTTCCCCTTGTCTCTTTCCAAAAAGAAGATGAGAAGGAGGATGTTGTAGGGGTAGAAAACTTTTTCCTTCTTCCATTCCAGGTTCTTTGATTGGTCTAATAGTTAAACTGACATAAGACAGATTAATAGGAGAAAAACAAATTTCATAAGTGACAAATAGAAATGGCAAGCAATATTATATATTGGAGTTTATGAGGAAGCCATTTGGTGTAAACCTAATTTGGCCTGACTTTGTTTTTTTCCAAAAGGGCCTGGCATGGCCGTCGAGCATGCATTGTATATCTGCTTTAAACATTTAAAATGGCAAGAACAAATGGCCTTAAGATAAAGGTGCAACTCCCCCCACCCCCACATTGGCATTTCCTTAAGGATAAGCATCTTTCCTTAGGCTAGGAACTGATTGCTGCGCTCACCTTTGACCACCCAGTGCACCTGTGACCACCCAGCCCCAGACAACAGACCTGCCACCTGCTGTGTTCACTGAGACAGCAGACCTACCTGCTGTGTCCGTCAATCACTGTGCCCACAGAGCAGTCTTGCAGCTGTTGTAAAAGGGAAATTTCAAGCATATGTGAAACATCCTCTTTGGGGGTATATAACCACTCTGTATACCTCAATTCTTTGGTGCCCTTTCTTCCTTAAGGAAGAAAGGCCCCAGGCCATGGTCCTCATATTTTAGCTCAGAATAAACTAACCCGAATTTTCATTTATAGATTGGCTATGGATTATTTTTGTCGACATGAGTTTGGTGGTCCAATAAAAGCATGAGACTCCCTGGCAGTCAGATGATGGCTTATATCCTGAGCTAAAGAGAAGGCAGTAGGCATCTGAGGCTTTAAAGGGGAGGAAAACAATTCACAGGAAGATGAAAAGAGCAAATGTTTGGAAAACAAATACTTGCCGAGCCATGCAATGAGTCTTTCTGATATAAAAAGTTATCTCTGATAATAGTTCTCTTCCTCGTACATGCTCCCTATTTAAATTATTTTAGGCAGTTAAGGGGAAGGTAAAGAGCTTTTCCTGAATCTGTCAGGCTGATTGTTTTCAGCTCAAAATAAAGTCTACAAGCCAGTGACACATTCTGGGGTGGCATATTCTGTTCCTCCTCAGTGTCATCACTTTGTCCCCCTTGTTCTCCCAGCCTTTCCTATCCCCATATTCTCTCCTCTCATGTTCTCTCCTTTACCACCTTTGCTGATCTTTCGAAGAATCCACCCACTCCCAGTCCGATCTCCTCCTCTGTGGCAAAATCATGGCCAACACAAGCTGCCCCTATGGTTCTCTGGGAACGGGACGGCTGTCTGCTCAGCTTGGATGATGCTGCAAATATGTTAGCTCTGAGAAGAGGCTCTGAAGTCAACAGAAACAGATGGAACCAGCAAATCATACCTGGTTGCTGCTGTTGGCTAAGAGGCTCCTGTTTTTGAATTCCACACTAAATTTTATTTTTGATATGATGTGCATGCCGAGGCTAAATTTGGAGTAACACAAACATCTTCACCCAGTTAAGAACTGATACCTTCTTCAAGCACAGGGCAAAGGCTATTTTATTCAGATATGCCTCATCTCTATTTTGCATTAGAAAGAGTATCAGACTGGAAATCAGCAAGTCTAAATTCTAACCTCACTTTTATCACTTTTTGGCCTTGTAATCTTAGAGCAATCACCAAATCTTCTGGAACTCTATTTTCCTAATGTAAAACAAGGACTTAAATCCCCAGATATTGCAAACTGGTGGCCTCTAGCCATATCTGAACTCCAAATGTGTCATGTTGGTCCACGTGGTATTTATAAAATGTGAATTTAAATGATTTTTATAAGGCATGTGATACAAAGTTTGCTCTGTCCTCAGACTTTCTATCCTTTAACACTTCTCAAGTTATCATGATGTCTTTATCTATCCTACCTTGGTTGACATTTGAGATTTGAGTAGATGAGCTAATGCTAAGATTCCTTCCACTACTAATATCTTTGATTCTATATTGAGTATATCAAAGTGGTTCCCACATGAAATCAAATATTTGCCTGAAAATAAAAAAATTTAGACAATTGTCCAAGCAATGCCTAATATCCTGGTATTTTCCAACATGTAGCCATTGTCACATTGATATTATGCTCCATCACCCCACAATATTTACAGGCCTTTAGTTGTTCCTGGTTCATGCTGTGCACTCTAATAAATCCATCCAAGATGGCATTGGTGATTTCTAAGTGCTTACATACTCAGGGAGGTTTAAGAGTAAAGGTCCTTAGAACTACAGGCATTTTAAAGAGTTTTTACTTCTTCCTCGAACATACGCAGAAGCATAAACATCTAATGAAAATGCTGTGCTTAGAAGTGACGGTGGCTCTGCTTTTGCCAGTAGAGTGACTAAGTGGCTCCTGCCTGACTTTCCAGTGGACCTATCATAGACTGTGGTGATTGGCTAATGTTGACACAGGTGGAGATTTTGGGTCAACAGAATTCTGGTTTCCTATTTCTTAAACTGTATACATACTCTGATTTTTATAATAAAATAAATTGTCTTCTGGATTGAGGATTGGATAGAGCTAGAAATAGTGGTTAACAGAGCAGGGCTGGCTGCTGAGTCCAGGGCTCTTGTATTGGAGGCAGTCTCTGGAAAAGCATCCAACTCGGACACACCTCTGAGTTGAGACTTGACTGGATAGGCTTCAGCCCTCCTTAAATGGGTTATTTTTTGAGAAAAGAGAAGTTAACCTCCTGGGAGAGAGTGGACTGGATGCTGCTTATGACAATCAGTCAGCAGGACCCTGATCCCCTCAGAGCAGGACTCTGATTTTAAAAGCGAGCTAGATTAATGGCATGCAGCCCTTTCAGCATTCAGTTGCCTGGTTAGGAAGTGTCCACAACTTTTACCTCAGGGATGAATAGACTCTTAATATTAACAACCTGCTTCTTCTCACTTCATCATTCAATAATTTATTAAAATACCAATTAACTACAGAATAGCTTGCTAGGCTCAGGACACACAAAGAAGACCTATACAAAATTAGTCTATATTATTATGTATTATTTAAGCAAATATGTAATTATGTATTTTAAAAAGTAAATTATATAAACATTTGTTAAAATGCCTGCTCCAACATCACCTACCTGTGATCTTGGGGGAGTCACTTAACTCCTTTGTGCTCAATCCCCTCCATTAGATTCTTTCAATATTCCACAGATACTTACTGAAATGGTGCTAGTGTTTGGCCCAGAGACTATAACACTGAACATGATAGACTGTCAAAAAAAACCAAATTCTGCATACAAATAAACCAAAGGAAAAAGATGAATTTATTGCAAAACTTTTGACCTGAAAGCCAGGAAACTCAAGGCTATGAGAACCATGAGTTCCAAGTTGCTCACAGACTAGGGAATTTTTATGGGGTAAATGTGGAAGTTATTTGGCTCTTTCAGTTGATTGGTTTTATTGTCTTTCATTTATTAGCTCTAATAGTATGTGTGTATTATTTGGGATTTTCTATATATAGAATCATGCCATCTGCAAGTATATGGACAGTGTTATCTATTCTTTTTTATGTGGATGCCTTTTGTTTCTTTTTCTTGCCTGATTTCTCTGGCTGGCATTTCCAGGGTGATGTTGAATAACAATAGTGAAAACAAGTTTCATTGTCTTGTTCTTGATCTCAAGGGGAAATTTTAGTCTTTCACTATTAAGATGTTATTAGCTGTGGCTTTCTCATAATGGCCTTTATCATATTGATGAAGTTGTCTTCTATTCCTAGTTTTCAAAGTATTTGTTATCATGAAAGCATGTCTGATATTTTCAAGTGCTTTTTTCTCTATAAATTAAAATGATCATGTGCTATTTATTCCTCATTCTATTAATGTGACATATGCACTGATTCATTTCTTATGTTGGACTACAATAGCATCCCTGGAAAAACCCCACTTGGTAATTGTGCATAATCTTTTTAAGATATGGTTTAGGTTTGCTACACTTTTGTTGACTATTTTGCATGTATGTTCATGAGGAATATTGTTCTGTAGTTTTCTTTCTTGTTGTATCTTTGTCTGGCTTTGGTATCAGGGTAAAACTGGCCTCATACGATAGTTAGGTAGTGCTTCCTTTTCTTCCATTCTTGTCAGTCAGGTCTACTAGTCACAAACTCTACGAGGTTTTTCACTGTCAGTTTTGAAGAATAGTTCTATTAAATGTAGTGTATAAGTCAACAGTTTACTTTCAGCACTTTCGAAATCTCATTCTTTCTGATCTCCGTGGTTTCTGACGAGTAATCAGCTGTTAATCTTATTGAGGAATCTTTGTACATGATGAGTTCCTTCTCTCTTGCTGCTTTGAGGATTCTTTCTTTTTCCTTGGCTTTCAACAATTTGATTATAAAATGTCCCAGTGTGGATATATTTCTAGAGTTTCATTGAGCTTCTTAGATGTTTAGATTTGTGTATTTTCTCAAATTTACAAAGTTTTCAACCAACCATATTTCTTTAAATATTCCTTCTGCTCCTTTCTCTCTCTTCTCTCCTCCTGGGATAACCATTATATATATATTTTGGTACACTTGATGGTTTCCCACAGGTCTTGTAGACTCTTCATTTTTCTTATTTTTCTTTGCTTTCTACTCAGATTGGATAATTTCAATTGATTCCTCTTCAACTTTGCTAACTTTTTTTCTTCTAGCTGCTCAAATCTGCTATTGAAAATTTCTGGTGTGTTTTTCATTCCAGTTGTTGTACATTTCTGCTCCAGAATTTGTTTGGTTATTTTTTATAGTATCTATCTCTTTATTGACATTTTCTATTTGTTTCTAGATCATTTTCCTGGTTTCCTTCAGCTTTTTGTCCATGTTTCTTCGTAACTCATTAAGCATATTTAAGACACTTGATTTAAAGTCTGTTTAGTAAACCAATATCTGTGCTTTCTCAGTGACAGTTGTTAATTTCTTCTATGAATGGGTCATAATTTGTTGTTCTTTGCTTGTGTCACAATTTTTTGTACAAAACTGGATTTTTTAATATTATAACATAATAGCTGTGCAAATAGAGTCTTCCTTCTGAAGGTTTTCATTTTTAATTTTTTTTTGTTTGTTTAGTGACTTTTCTAAACTTATTTGTAAAGTCTGTATTCTTTGTGATGCAAAGTCTTGTTCCTTTAGCTTGTGTTCAACTAGTGCTTTGACAGAGATATCCATGGAGGTCAAAATCAACATGGAGGTTGAGAGAGAGAGAACTAAAGACCTCTCTGAGGCTTTGCAGATTGTCTCTGTGCTAAGGCTCTCTCTCACCACTTAGCCAGACCATTTACTACTGTGCCTTAGCCTTTACTTCCTGCTTGCACTGAGCCTAGAGCCAGGGGTTAAAACTTAGGACTTTCTCATGCATTTTCTGATCATGCATCCTGCCTTGGCTGTGCAGCTGGCTTTCTAATGTGAGAGCTTTAGAACACCATAGACCTTCTTAGGTGAGAGCTTTTGAAAGCCTGACGAAAATTTCTCCCTCCTTTCTCCTGTTCTTCTGGTGCTCTGTTGTATGCGCCAACCACACTCCTTTTTTTCTCTCCTTTTTTTTTTCTTTTTTGAGGAAGACTGGCCCTGAGCTAACATCCGTGCCCATCTTCCTCTATTTTATATATGGGACACCTGCCACAGCATGGGTTGACAAGCCGTGTGTAGGTCCACACCCAGGATCTGAACCAGTGAACCCCGGGCCTCTGAAGCAGAACATGCAAACTTAACTGCTGCGCCACTGGCCAGCCCCAAATTTGTCCTTTTTTAAGTGGCTTATTACCATATTCTTTTGCCTGAGGTGGTTGCAGTTTGTTCATTTATCTTAGAATGTTTTTGAGGAGTGCCCACTGCTTTTTTTGTCTTGAATGATTTCTGATTTAGACAAAACAAAGACAAGCACCTTGTGTTACTCCTTCACTTAACCCACAGAAAAGTTAGAACAGAAAGCTGTTTTCAAATAAGGTCTAGTCTGATTCTGCCAGAATCAGGGAACATAGCCCCACATTTTGAATTCAGGCTGCTGCTTCCAAATTGATGCTGGACTGAGGAGGGGCTGGGGCAATAACAAATAAAAAGGCCACAAATCTTTCCTACCATTTAAAGTTGTGTTTTTTTAAATTCTGTGTTCATTTATTTGCTATAAACTTTTGACTATTTCTCAGAGTTCTGATAAATTATTCTGACAGTTTTTGCTTGATTTTTCAATGTTTCTGTTAAGAGAGAGGTGATTGGAGCTGCCTAGTCTACCATTTTCACTGACATCTACTTGTGCACAGGTTTTGATGTGAACATAATGCTTCTACTCTCTAGGATAAATCTCCAGGTGTCCAATTTCTGGGCCACAAGGTAGCCACATGTTTATTGTTTTAAGGAAATCCAAACAGGTTTTCAGAGTAACTGTACCATTTCACATTCCCAACAGCAGTTCATGAGTGATCCAGGTTCTCAACATTCTTATCAGTGTTGTCATTTTTTTTTAAAATTTAAGCCATTCTGATATGTATGTAGTTATATCTCATTGTAATTTTAATTTGCGTTTCTCTAAGACTAGTCATCTTGAACAACTTTTTATGTGCTTATTTTCCATCTGTATATCCTCTTTTGTAAAATGTCACTCCAAAACTTTTCCCCTTTTTAATGAGATTCTTTGTTAGTTTTGTTGTTGTTGTTTACTGTTGCATATTAAGAGATATTTATATATCCTAGATAGTAGTTCTTTGTGAGCTCTGTGGTTTACAAGTATTTTTTTTTCCACACTGCATCTTGTCTTTTCAGCCTCTAACAGAGTATTCACAAAGGAAAAACATAAAACTTAAATTGATTTCTTGACCCATTTCCAGGAAAATGAATGCCTTTTTTTTTTTTAGGACCAAATAGAGGCAGAGAATCTTTTGCCTCTCATTTATTCTCCATTTAATTCTGACCTCTGGCCCTTTCTGCCCTGGGTCTTGGAAGTGTTTGACTTCCTCATCCTTTCTTCATCTCTAAACTTTCTTGATCCTGTGGAGATCAGAAAGTTTCCCATGATGTTCTCTGGGAAATGTGCATGGAGAAAAATCACCTTCTCCAACAGTTCTCTTTAGCTTAAAGAGAGGGATGTGTTTGGAATATACATTGTTGGCCACCAGCTTAAGGTATAAAATGCTGACATCACATACTTGTCTGTGACTTTTGCAGTGTCCCTGTTTCCTCTTCTCTTGCTTCCTTCCAGTAGCCATGAGTAGAGCTGTTACATAATTTGTGGGGCCCAGTGCAAAATGAAAATATAGGTCTCTTGTTCAAACATTATTCAGGATTTCAAGACAGTGAAAATTTCAAGCATGACATGTGGATCTTCGGAGCCTAAGGCCAGTGCAACTGCTCGGGCCACACACCCATGAAGTGACAGCATGCTGTTCCCTCTGCAAAACCTTCCCCTGGCCCACCCACCAAAGCTCTTAACTTGAGAAGGCAAGCTCTTTTCTGTGATTACCTCAGAGATCACAGTTCCATTGACGGAAGGAAAAATCACAATCGCTGCCTTCATGTGTCTGTGTGCTACATATGATCACTTATATTTGTCTAATTGTATTTACTTCCAAAGGCAATTTTACATCTGTCAAGTCATTTGGTCACAAGACCAATGCTGTGATAGATGGGGAAATAATTATTATTGTCATTATCCCTATTTTACAGATGAGGAAAGTGAAGTAGAGAAGACAAGTGAATTGCCCAATGTCACATTCCAATTCATAACTGCCCTGGGATCTGAAACCCAGCCTCTCAACTTATGTTTAGTGAGGTACTTTTTTCACATGCCAGAATCTCAAGTACTACAGGTTTAGGATGTGTTTTAGGCTTTTTGAATCTTCAGAGCTGAAGATAGCGGTGACTCCTACAGAGAGAGGCCAGTGTTAGCCCATGAGGCCACAGTAGGGGCTGAACTTTGCCCTCTTTTAAAGAAAGGAGGAAACAATCCTGTCTTCGAGCACCAAGTGTTCTGCATCCTGGCATCATGATCAGCCTGATATATAGACTCTGTTCTCCTTAACTAAGGTGATCATAAATCCTGGTTTGCCCAGAACTGGCCCCAATTACACCTGCTGTACCATAGCAACTGTTAATAGTGTCCTGTTTCACTGTCATAAGCTTATCAAGTGAAAGTTTATGATGTCCCACACTTAACCCCAAGTATATAAAGTCTCATGTATGTGAAGTAATCTTGGCATTTTTCTGATGCGCTTGATATTATCTATACCTGGGACTCAAGCTTGCCCACATCTGGCATAACAGTCTATGCCTGGATCTCTGCAGATCTTGGTTCATCAGCCTCGACTTTAGAGTCATTGGTGGTGACTTCCTGGATTCCACCTTGCTGCCAGCTTGTTCCCACAGAACAAGCTTCCATTCTTTGCTGTTAAAAAACATCCTAACATTTATCTCTCTCCAGTCTGACAACACCTTTCAATCTATCAATCAGCTGTGTGATATTTTCACTCACCTACCCTCTTCAAGTCTCAATTCCCTGGGTTATAAAATGTGAATAATAATGCTAACTCAATGTGGTTGCTGTAAAAATAAAATTAGATACTTACTCTTTGTTAAAAAGCATTAAAAACTGCAGAAGCTTTATTATTTTGGTTTATGTTCTGCTTTTACTGTCTCTGAGTCATCCCTGGGAGGAACTCTAGTCCTGGCTTCTCTTGGACAAGCCTGTCCCATTTTCACCCATGCCCATCATAACATCCCATCCTATCAGTAGAGAGATGTTTTGTGTCGAGCAGATGATGGCTCTTTATAGGTTGTTTATCCACATGTAATGAAGAAATGAGTAAGTATTATGTGCCAGGAACTCACTGCTACAGCATTCTCTTTCAATCACTCCGTCCCCTGGCACCCATAAATGCACTTCAAGAGGATTAGTGAATATCTGAGATTTAGACTCTGGCTGTGGAATTATGCCCAGGTAAGTGAAGCCCACGGACTTTGTTCCATGAATGGTATTCCAACAGCTCAGCCACAAGCTGGTCCTCAGACTCCATGATGAGAACACTTGACTTCTACCTGCAGGAAGTAACAAATCTCCCCTAGACTCTAAGATCAGCCTTGACTGGAGGCAGAATGGAAGGTACCGCACCAGCTTCATGCCAGCTTCTTGGACTGAAGGCCTGATCCAGTCCTTGTTGGTAGTCCAGTCCTCATTCAGTGCCCAGGATCTATAAGCATGGCTCTTACTTTGTTGTTGAACCCACCCTGGGCCCCAATTCTTATGAATACATTTCTACTTTAGTGTCTGTTCTAGTAAACCTTCTAATAGCCCAGAGCCTCCTGGGCTTGAGGACTTGATGTTATCTCCCCACAGTTTCCCCCCCAAATCAGAGCTCTGATTCCAATAAGGCAGTTGGGATCCTGCTCCATGTGGACAGGCTCCCATGAAGTCATCCTGCCTGGACGTCTGAGTCTCACTTATGTGTTAGGGCACTCTTTCTTACTTTACCGGTTCCTACATTGCCATATCCACCTAGATGTCAGCCTTGCCTATCCAGTTGAAATCCTTCATTCATATCAACAGTCAGGTCAATTCACCTCACTTTCTGTTCCACCTAAATGGAAGGGGCCAGGTGAACTATTCAATCTGAACCTTTATTTGATCTGCCTCTAGCTTACTAGTTCTCATGGTTGTTAGCTAAAAACTAACCAATTTAGAAAACTATGCAGTATTAAATTGTCTTATTTAGTGTTGAACAATTTTGCTTGAAATTCCATCCATCATATGTGACTCTAAGAGCTCTTATATACCCTAGCCCTACTTTGCTCTTTAAGACAACCTGCCCTATTCTGCAGAGGATTGTTGAAGTGGAGAAGTACCTGTAGACAGAGGTTGTGACTTTGGGCACATTTGGCCCCTGACCTGGCAATCTTTCTCTGCTTCACATCTTTAAAGTTATACAGTTAATCTCAGATATTAGATTTATTGCTCACCCCCATAGAAAAGCAAGCATTGAAAATAAAGGATAATAGACTCAATCTTGTATTGGAAACAATACTTGACACACTGTGATAACAGGCGAGCCCAGTTAGACCAGTTAGACTCTTCTCTTCAAATACTGCAATTACCCAGCAACAGGGGAAAGACTTGGCAGAATAAATCACCTCCTGGAAAACAATTTCACACTAAACTAAACAGAGGAGAGATGAAATAATAAATGTATTGCATTGTCCAGTTTTTAACCTAGAGATTAATATATTAAAAAAAGTAAATCAATTTCAGCAATGCCTGAAACACACCCTATTTAGCAAAATCAGACAAAGAGGTCCAGGAATAGAAGACATTGTAAGATGATAAATATCTAATGTCAAGCCTTCACTCAACCACAGGTTTCTGAGAGATAATGCCAACTTGGTTACATCTGAGTGAGCATTGAAGAGGAAAGACATAGAGAAATACTAGAAGAAGGAAATAAATAGCTATAGTAGATAGTTATAAGACAAAAGAAGCACAACATACAAATGTACAGGTATTTTTCAACAAAAAAGATTTCTCTGTAGGATTGTTAGACTCCTCCATTAGCATCTGGCATGACATCTTGAAAAGGTGTCTGGTTTTCAGTGAGGAATCAAAACAAAAGACAGAAAATCTCTCTTATTTTGCAAAACAAAGCTGTATTATTTTCCTCAGATGGATGGACTTACTTTACAAAGTTGATACTAATGGACTCAGAGATATCTGTAGGGAAAAATATTTTAATCCTTTGAAAATTGGGTATTAATGCCTTTAGATATATGTCAAGGGGGGGGGCGTATACAGAGCTCTTTGACTTTTGAAATCCTGAGACCAAATCTTTATTTGCTGGATCTGCTCCTGAGCACTAGAAAGCTGTGACAACAGAACAGTTGATGTGTGAAACACCTGTTAAAAAAAATTCAACCAAGTAAATTTGAAGACCTGATTGACTTTGTTAGGTGATTCATGAATTGGGCAACATTCCAATAATAGGTAGAAAGGCATTCTGGGGAATTATACAACTTGTAAAGTTTTTATAAGAAGAAGGATGGGGCAAGAGAGTTATTAGTAAAAGAAAAGAAAGATAATTTTAGGCCAGAATATCTTCTTTTGGGGAGAAAGGAACCACAGGAGTTTTATCACGCAGATTACTTCACTAATGCTAATCAGGAAATTTCAGATTGACTGTTTAAAGGTCACATTCCTGGGATAGGTTGAAAACTGTAATTAAGTCTTGGTTTGCTGTCATGGGAATAAAAGACTACATTTTGAGCCTGTTATCTATTTTTTTTAAACAATTTCCCCTGTTGATGAAACTCTCAGCCTAACTGAAAGATGTAATCAAAAATTAAGAAATAAGCACTATTTTCAGCTATCCCTCCATAGTACTCATAGCTTTTATTGATCCTTTGTGTGATATTCATAGGTCATGACATTTCTTGCTGAATCCCTGTGACATTCAGAGGACATGACCTGAGGTTCACAGCTTTTAAGTTGCTCATTTTCTTTATTCCTTCTCTAACATTCCAGTCTTAGGGAGATCACCTGCCTGGCAGTTAGTGGCTGTGAACACATATTTAAAGCTTTGAGAGAACATAGCACACCAAGGGAATTATAAGCAGGATGATTCTCAATGTTTGAGGTGTACTTTGGAGCTATAGTCCCCAAGAACCAAGCCAATCAAAATCAAACAATTTCAAGAAAGACCTCATTGAAGAAATTATCTTTTTAAGCCAAGTGGCTTGCTCAGTGATCTTATGCAACTGAGTTTCAACTTCCCCAGAAGTGTTGATCCGAGTATAGCAGGTGGTGTTGGCCACAGCATAGACAACTTTTTGCTCAGGTAAAATATAATCAAGGTCTATGGTATTATCAAGAACAACCTTGGCCAGAAAGTCTAAAGACAGCTAATGTCTTAGGAATTGAATCTTCAATGTCTCCAAGGGTTAAAGACAGATTTCTGGTCATATTCTCATTTGTATTTACTCCTGACTAGGGAAGTGGGGATCTGTCAAAGGGAGCTACTTTTGAATTCGGAATACCTCCTGGTAGGTCCTTTCTAGAATAGTTAGGTCAACAGTTAGATAACCTAAGAGGCATTGCCCAGATATGTGCCGGCCATCTAGGCATTGAAAGACTCAAGAAGAATGATAAACAGCACAGACGAAGATAAGTCCTGTCAAGGCACAATCCATTCCCATTAAGGTGGTACTGTTAATATGGAGACAGGAGTTTTTAATGACAAATCCATCAATCTGAAAGATTTCTCCTGCTAGTAATGACCTAGGAGATACTGATGATCGCATTATCTTTTCAGGCCAATGCCAAAGCAAAGTAAAGGAAGAGAAGAAGAAAGGGTTTCATGTTGAGTTAAAGTATGAAGTCTTAACCTGGCATTTTGGGCAGCAGCAATCTACTTTGATGTCAGCTTCTTCTCTTTCTTGTCAGTTTTATTCAGAGATTTCCAGCATTTGTACAGGGCCAGGTGTCAGGTGGAACCTTCTTTAGCTATGAGATGTGTACTCAAGGCTCAATACCTTTTAGTTTTGTAGTAATGTCAGTGGTCAGGGGCACTTGGTAATGTTTCTTCCAACAAGGTTTGAAGGCTGTCTTCCTCTAATAATGCTGCCAGAATACACAGTCACCATGTTCTAGACTGTGACCAACAGGATCTTTTGAATTTGGATCCAGGAAAGCTTTTTTACCTGTTGATAATAAGGTTGAGCATACGACATTAAAGCCTGGCAGTAGCTGGTCATACTCGCATCATACAACAAGAGACCAAGAGAAGATTTTAGACCAATAAACACTGGTCTGCTGGGGATTATCTCGTGAGGAGTGAGTTTATGTTTCCCAAAGGAGGTACCATGTACAGTTAGTAAGACCAAAGACAATGCCTTAGACCAGAGGAGTTTAGTAGTTTGGGCCATTGTGATGGCATCAGCCTTGTGGTAGGGAAATGTTGCAAATCATCTGGAAAACGTAGACACAGTAACGAGACTATATTGATAACCCATACCAAATGACAGTTGAATGAAGTCCAGCTGCAGGTGTTTAAACAATCCAGTGGGAGGATGTCTGTGTCCTCTAGGGACAAAAATAGTTTTTCTTAAATGTACTATGGTAGGTGAAGGAATGCTAAAAAGGAAAGCTTTCCTTATATCTGGGAAAAAAAGAACCAGCAATATTTTAAACACAAAGTCATAAAAATTATAATCTGTACAAATATAATCAAAGAAAGTTTAGCATCACTTATTTGGCAATGTTTCCCAAGAAATTTAACTAATGAATAAGACTAATTAATTTAATATTCTTCTTTTTATAAAGAGAGAACAAATCCTTTGAAATGTTTCCAGGGCCGTCTGGAAAACCTCAAAGTTATTTTGTTGTCAAAAGACTTCATTTTTGGAATTTGATTTTGGAAAGCTTGTTAAAAATATCCAAAACATGGTTTTAAAACACTTACCTATATAGTATCACAGATCATTAGGAAGCTTGATACTTACCTATTTAACCAAAGTAACAATAAAAGATTTCAAAGGCAAATACAGAATATATAGTTGTGAGCAAAACTTTTAATATTAAGAATACAGTTTTATGCAATTAAAGACCTTATTAAGTCAACACAGAAAATTACTTTGATAAAACTAAAAGTCTTTGTTTTCTAAACTGATTACTTTAAAAGAAAACTCTTTTATAATCTCTTATCAGAATTAAACCAATAGTCCAAGAAAACTATCCTTTTAACAGATGAAAGAAAATTAGTTTCATTTTACATAATTATAGTATTGATCTTAAAGCCTATTTCCAAAACCCTTATAATAATAATCCAGTTTTAAACCAGCTTAATTGCAGATGTAAAAGTCTCTCTTTTTCTCCTCTTAATATTTTATTTAATTGGTCCTTCATAATAAAAAGTTCTAGTTTAGACAAAATTACTTGCTATTTCCCTTAAAAAATTCATATCCATATTTCATAGTTTTTCTTAATAAAAAATGTATCCTGCTTTCGTTGCATACAGAATTGTTTCCCTTATTATTTCTGGTAGCTTTAATTACACATATTAATTAGAATTCTTAACTCTTATAGGCCTTAATTTCTAGTGAAAACTGAGAGATAAGCAATTTTGGACAGTCTTCTGTATTAGCATTCTGTGGCTTAGAAAGTTTTATAAATAACTTTTATAATTTTTAGAAACATGCTTTTCAGCATGACATAAAACACATTTACTAACAATCTCAAATGTGTTTAATTTCTCTATAAAATGCAAAAAGTGGATAAGCCTATGTTCAGCATTTAATATTTCATTATTTTATCTTACTTGGAAATGAGTTAGATACACAATGAATGTCCTATCCCATTTAATTTAACTTAGCAGAACTCTAAAGTTTCAAGTTACCAAAGATGTTTGGGAAACCATTTTTAAATATACATTCTATGTAATCATTGCTAAAGAGTTCACCTAAAAACTTTTTATTTCACTTGCATATATCTGAATCATTTGCTCTGCAAAATTTTGTTTAGATTACCCACAAAAACTTCATGAGACATTAATCAAAATCATCCATCATTCTAAGATTTCTTTTGCTGATAAATTTTGCCAGAGTTACATGAATTTAACTAGTAAACCTGGGTAGACTAAAAGTTATCTGCATTATTTCCATTGTTAACTCTAAAGACATCTCTATTTTAATTAAATCAATAAACTGAAACTAGCTCTTATTTAACAAAGATTATTCCAGATCATGTGAACTTAAGAAAAAGTATTTCAGTTTTATATTTTGAGAGTTTTAAAATACCCAATCTTTAATTTATATAAGTGCTTGATTTTCTTTAAGCTAATTAAATAGAGCTCTTTTACAAATTAATTTTACAATATCATCTGGAGGTAGAAAATACCACGCATTTATGACACATATATATATATATAAACACAGACAAACACAATCAGAGACTTTAAAGGTACTAATATTTCTGGAGAAGACACTTAAGAGTTTTTATTTGTCCAATTTTCAAATATTTCCTCCATTTTTTGTTCTTTCTGATGAGAAATATTTGCATTTCAAAGATTGGCTCTTATGTCCTAGAGAAGATAGGGGTAGAAAATTTACATTATGAAGGCACAGAGAAGATATCATAGTCTTCTCTAAGATGGAGTTTGGGAGGCATATTTGCCTGTTATCAGATATCTAGAATAATATTTTTTCTTTTCTTTTATAATCTTGTTTCTAGTGTTCCAATATCTACAAGCATTTTGAGATAAATAAGGGAGGTTTGAGGATTAGAAAAAGACAGGTGAACTTTGAACCACTTTCTAGACCCACTCCTTTGGCCCTGCATGGATTTGAAAGACAAGGACAGTTGTTTTTAATTCCTCAAAGAACTGGGTTTCTGTCTAAATGATATCGAAGGACTGACACACCCATCTATCTTTGTTAGAAGATTTGTTTCCCTCTGGGCACATTTACCATAGAGAAGAGAAGCCCCCTAAAATTTCCTAGTGGGCTCTAGATATCATCTTCAAATTTGGGCATATTTCTGATCATAAAATTATTAAATTTCAAATATATTGTCAATTTTCAGCCAAGACAAACAGTAAATATTTGCAGCACCATTTAATAATTCCTTTAATTTTTAATTTTGGTTTCCCCTTGGATGTTTAAGGAAATAATACAACAGTTTGCCAAAAAAAAAAAATGTCCTCAGAATTTTGTCAACTCTGAGAGGGGCCCATATGAGGGCATTTAAGTTGATCTTAAAAAGTTTGCATAGATCCTTTGAGGAAAATCTCTTTTCCAGTGTCTTAGTTGGTTACCAATGAAACGTGGACCCCTGGGCCATCAAATTGATGGTGAACCCCTAGGAGGATGTAATGAGAGAGACCTAGGTATTGTTTTAGAAATCTTTTTTGTCTTTAATTTTTCATTAGCCTTTTGCAATGAATCATTCAGTAAAGCTATTTTGGAATCCTGGAGTTTTTTGGAAGCTATCCCATTTCCATCAGCTATCCCATTCTGTTTGTTCAGCCTGGAATCCCTTGCTCTCAAGTACATTTCTTAAATGAGAAATCTGGTCTAATTGGAAATTTCCCCATAATGGACATTGTTAAAACCTTTACATTTTGTTAAATATCTGTAGCTTCCAGGACTAAAGTTGTTAAACAGGGGTGCCAAAAGGTAGCATGCTCAATTCTTTGGATATAAAGAATGCCATTTCTTTTAGTTAGCTCTTTGGGTCTCTTGGAGCCAAACTGATCCTTTTTCTACAGAAAAAAAAGACAAGCAAGCATGTGCATCTTAATATATTGGCAGTAACCAAAATATGTTACTGCATCCTGGCCAAGAGAAGGCTGTGTGCACCGACAACAATTCCCATGGAACCTTGGACTGGAGAAAGGACTGGACAAACAAACACCAAGGAATGGGGACTGTGCACTGATTTCAAATAAAAAGGAGAAGTGCAGCTGCCACCACAGCTCCCAATATGGAATTTAGAGAAGGATTTAAGAAAACGAGGAATTGTAGATTAAACCACCAACAGTTCCCAGCATGGAATCTGGGGACAGAATCAGAGGCTTGGGGTTTTTCACTATATCAGCATTAACCAACAGATGTTATTGCATCCTTGGAATAGCAATCTGAAAGTGTAGGGGCTTGACCCTGGGAAAAATCACCTGCCAGATCAAGTTGACTTGCCCTATAAGAGGAAATCAATTAGATTGAGAGCTTGAATGCAAAGAGAGAAGAGCTTAAACCAAAAGGAACTTACCAATGACCCTTGAAAATGGTGGGAAAGTGAACTCAAAAGGGGATTTGCAGGTGCCATGTCTGTGTTTCTCATTGTCTCTGAATATCATAGGCTCACTTAAATCCCTCTACTGCCACCAAATCTGTTAAAAAATAAAATTCAACTGAGTAAACTTCAAGATCTAACTGACATTATTAGATGATTCATGAATTGGGCAGCATACCATCTAGCAAGACGAAAGTTGCTCTGAGGAGTTGCACAAAATAGAAAGTTTTTATATTTTATAAGAAGAACTATGGGGCAAAGGAATTATTAGCAAAAGGGAAAAAAAAGAATTATTTTAAGCCAGGACATCTTCCTCTTGGGGGAAGGGAATGGCAGGAGTTTTATTACGCAGATTACTTCACTAGTGCTAATCAGGAAATTTCAGGTCAACTGTTTAAAGGTCACATCCCTGGGATTGGTTAAAACCTATAATTAAGTCTTGGTTTGCTGTTGTGAGGGCAAATAACTCCATTTCGGGCCTGTTATTTCTTTTTTTTTTTTTAACATGCCAAATTGTATTCTAAACAGTAGAAGTTTCCTAATAAACCAGGATGGCTGCTTTGCTCTCTATCAAAGGTGGCAGATGAGATGTTTACTGGAGTAGACAGAACACCTGATCTAGGATTTCTGCTTTTTGAATACATTAAATTCTTTGTATTTACATGGAGAAAGTAGAGAAGGGCTACATTTCAGTTATCTACAGTTGTGTAGCAAACCAGTCTAAGATTTAGTGGCTTCAAGTAACAATAATTTACTGCTCACATTTTTTGTGTCAGGAAGTGGGACATGGCACAGCAAAGATAGCGTAAGTCTTCTCTATGATGACTGGGACAACAGGTGGAGTGGTTGAAACCTCTGGCGATGGCAGGGGCAACTTAACTGGCACCATCTTTCTGGGCTTTGAGCCTGGCTGTTGGCTGGACTCCTTGTTTCTTTTTGATGGGGAGTCTATTGGGGCTGGAATGTCCAAGAGGGCTTCTCCACTCACATGTCTGTTTTTTCTGGCTAGAATGAGTGAAACAGATAAGACTTGCCAGGTGTCATTCTCTCTCCACAGTGCATCTTTCTTGCTTATCTCGGGCTTCTCATAGCTGTATCAGAGTAGTTGAGCAACCATTCTAACAGACAGAAAGTACAAGTTGCCAGTCTTGTGTTTTTTTTTTTTAAAGACTTTATTTTTTCCTTTTTCTCCCCAAAGCCCCCCGGTACATAGTTGTATATTCTTCATTGTGGGTCCTTCTAGTTGTGGCATATGGGACGCTGCCTCAGTGTGGTTTGATGAGCAGTGCCATGTCTGCACCCAGGATTCAAACCAAGGAAACACTGGGCCGCCTGCAGCGGAGCATGTGAACTTAACCACTTGGCCACAGGGCCAGCCCCACAAGTTGCCAGTCTTTTAAGACTCATGCCTGGAAACTTGCACAGAGCAATGTCTGCCATATTGTATTGAGCTAAGCAATTGTCATGAAGCCCACTCAGATTCATGAGGAGAGGAATTAGCCTCCTTATCTCAGTTGAGGAAGTAGTAAAGAATTTGCAGCTATCTTTCATTTACCACAGATCATAAAGTGTTGGTGAGGAAACTGGAAAGGAGTAGGTTAGAGATCTTCCTGATTTTGCTAAAAGATATTCAAGGGCTATCCAAATAGCCAGCCATGGTAGTCTAATAGTTAAGATTCACCACTCTCACCACCATGGCGTGGGTTTGTTTCCCAGTCAAGGAACCACACCACCTGTCTTTCAGTTGCCATACTGTGGTAGATGTGTGTTGCTGTGAGGCTGAAAGCTATGCCACTGGTATTTCAAATACCAGCAGGATCACAAATGATGGACAGATTTCAGCAGAGCTTCCAGACTAAGACAGACTAGGAAGAAGGACCTGGCCACCCAGTTTCAAAAAAAAAAAAATTTGGCCGTGAAGACCCTTTAAATAGCAGTGGAGCACTGTCTGACATAGCACCAGAAGATGAAAGAATGAGGCAAAAGATCAGGCAGGGTTCCATTCTGCTGTATACAGAGCCGTGGCAGTAACAATAAAACTATCCAAATAAGTTCTCTGACAACTGTTTGTCTCAAACAGCCCAGTAGCATTCTGCTCAGGTGATGAGTGAGGGCAAGAGACAGGACCTCCTTGGCTGATTTCCAAAGAGGCAAGAGCCAGAAGAGCAGCCCCTGTGTCACTAATACAGGGCCTCTGAAATGGGGCAGGAGATAGGACCAGGGAACTTGTCTGTTTTTCTGTAGCAACACTCACCAGGTGCCCTCACTTGATCCTCTTCCATCACCACCCTCAAAAAGTAGGGTTGTACAGGCAGCCAAACTTAGGTTCAATTAACAATAAAATTATTTTATATTTACATAACCCTTATAGTCTTTAACAGAATAAGTTTATCTACATTTATGCTGGGAATGAGGGTATTTCATACATAAAGAAAATTGAAACTTCAAGATAATGAAAGACTTGTCCAAGTCATAGACTAAAGCTTGCTCCCCAAGCCCCAAACTGGAAGCCTGAGTTCAGACACAGAGCCCAGTGTTCTTCTGGGTCAGAGCCCTCTATGAACTCAAGATTCCCATATTTCTTCTCAGTTCTGTTCTGATCTAAGTGTGCTATATTCCAATGTCTTGGTATGTTGCCTCCTTTGGAACCCTAAATACATCAGTCTCTGAATTATAGTTCCAAGGGTTTTGCTTGATTTATATTTTTGCCTTATTTGAGACAATCATTTCTGCCTCCTCAACCTGACCTGTTAGTTACTGATAACAAGAGAGGCCATTTATCATGTTAATGTATCATTTTGTGACCTCTAATTTATCAGTGCTTTTGGATAAGAGACCCAGGAAGTCATTACCTCCTGTAGCTGACTTGTTCATGAGATCATTTAATGTAACACATGACGTTTCTGCCGAAGCATCTGTCTGGTGGTTGTGTTGTTATCACCACCCTCCTCTCTGCCTCATTGTAGTTTGCGGGCAATAACCACCCAGCATGCTCTGGGCCTTGCTTCCCTTTCTGTTGATTAGATCTGCCTTCCACAATTGCTTGACATACAACTCTGTTACTGTGAGCATTCAGTTTCTTGAGGAATAACTTCTGAGTGACGTGGGAGCAGGGAGGAGTGCCCCACTGTATTCAGCCCCTGCCACCTTCTCCGCGAAATCATCCTTTCCCCCCCACAGCCAAATGTCTCAGCTAAAGGAGCACGGTCCTGCTGCACCAGTTGAGAAGAGCTTCTCTGATGTGTACCAACCTTCCAACCAGAATAGCATGAATGAAACTCATTTGCAGCTTCTACAGAGATGGGGCAGTGTTTACACACATTCTCAGGGCTCAGACATCAGGACACTTTTGATAGCAACTCTCTCTGATTCCCTCAGGCCAGTGTGGGTGACTGTGAGCACAAATCAGGAGCAGGTCAATGTAAAGCACAAACCCCAAAGGCTTGGTGTTACAGCTACTTCTATCTCAGGAAGTTCTGACTCAGGGATTCTGCCATGGGAGACAAAGAACACCGGATCAGGGTTCAGAAAGTATGGGATCTGATCTCATTTTTTCCCTCCTACATTTGTTGTAAAATTTTCAAACATACCTAAAAGTTTTAAATCTTTTACGTTGAAAACTCATATACCTAACAGCTAGATAATCAACATTTTACAGTTCTTTCTCTAATATATATCTGACTATCTACTCCTCTATCCAACAATAAACCTATTTAATCTTTTTTATGGATTTCAAGGTAGGTTTCAGACATCGGTAGACTTTTTCAAAAATACTTCTGCTTACATATCAGTAATATTTGTTCACCATTTAGTCACTGTTTATTTTTATCTCTTTAGAACATACAACAAAATGCACAAATCTTCAGTGCATCATTAGATGAAATTTGACAAATGCATACTTCTCTGTAATCCAAATCCCTGTCAAGATATGGAATGTTGTCATCACACCATGTGTTAGTTTTCTGGGGCTGCCATCACCACAAACTGGGTGGCTTTAGACAATAGAGATGTGTTCTACAGTTCAGGAATCTAGAAGTCCCAATTCAAGATGTCATTAGGACCCTGCTCCCACTGAAGCCTCTAAGGAAGAACTCATCCTTGCCTCCTCCTAGCTTCTGGTGTTTGCCAGCAATCCTTGGTGTCCCTTAGTTTGTAGACATACCACTCCAGTTTCTGCCTCCATCTCTCCTCTGTGTGTGTGTGTGTGTGTATATCCAAACTTCCATCTTCTTATAAGGACAATATGCATGGTATTTAGGGGCCCCCTATTCCTTTATGACCTCATCTTAACTTGATTACATCTGCAAAGACCATGTTTTCAAATAAAGTTACAGTCATAGTTACCCCAGTGGAAAGGCAATGACCAGACTCTGTATACAGAACCACTGCATGTACAATTTCCATTAAATGGAGTGTAAGTGCTGAATTACCTCAACAAATGCTTCCTGGGCTCAGCAGAGAGCTGCTTTAGTGTATTGTGTTCTCTCCCAGAGCTCATGGACAAGTGTACTGAGCCCAGAGTCGGAGGGGAGATTTCTGTCAACTCATTTGGGGGCCTCAGGAGACAGCTGCTGCTTCCACCGAGGAAACCCATTCTTTCTGTAGCTGCTGAGATCTACTTTCACCCTGTCAATAATTCAAGTTTCAAAATGACACCTGAAGGGTTTTCTGTCCTATCTATGAATAGCTTTTGCCAATACAATTCATTCATTGAGAAGAACTAACCCAAATAGAGTAGCTAATAAACACCAGGGACGGCACTAGAAACCCTGCACATGTTATCTCATTTAATCCTCATAGGACCTCTATGATATCTACAACAGTTCAGGTGCAGAAACAAAGGTTTCTGCAGAAAGGTTCAGAGAGGTTAACTAATTTGCCTGGGGTTACACAGCTATGGTAGATAGTGCTAGAATTTGAATTCAGATCTCTCCAGCTCTGACAGGTGTTTTTCTTTCCACACCTCTGGCTTACATGTTTACTTATCTATGTGCCTGAATGATATATTATGTTTGTTGTTATCTTCATATGTTTACTCCCCCATGCCAAGCCTCCATTTCAAGCAGAGTCAGGCCTTTTCATATTTATGATCCCATGGCCAGGGGATTGTCTCAAGGAACAAATCAAAAGCAGTCTATGTTTAGTGATCACTTGTATCAATTACAAAAGCCCGTATCCACCATAGATGGACATAGATATGGTAAATATTCATGAAGTGGAGTGGGTAGAGAGGTTGAGAGAACAAAGAGAGAGGAAAAAGATACCCCAAGGCTGAGGTTGAGGAGAGACATATGAAACCCTGTTGGAGTGGTGGCCCCAATCCAAGCTTCCTGGCAGTGTCCAGCAGTTGATAAGATGTCCGAGGGAGATGCATGAATGGCAAAGGCATAAGTTCCCACACAGCCTGATAAAGAGCTCAGGCCCTAAGTCTGCACGTTCATCTTAGACCTGAAGAGGCCACATTGCCTGAGACATCTGATAGCTCTGCAGGGACCTGTGAAAACTGATGACAGGTATATGAGATGCTGAATTTCCCATGAGCCTAGTTCACAGAGCTCATTGCCAAAATTAATATGATCAATGTAAACAAAACAATAAGGAAGCTCTTGTCCAGCCAAGTGCAAAGTTTATCATTACATTATTACTTTTGACATCAGCACTCTGCACTAGCCCCCTGAATTACAGTGTATTGGTCACAGAGCATTCTGACATTATCTCAGCTGGTATTCCTTTATTAGACCTCAAAGATTAAGGGGCTTGCCTAGTTTGGGACTCTGGTGTTCTTTTCCCACATCTAGTGCTTTTCATAGCATCTTAGATGAATGGGAATGCCAGTGTCTGTGGGATCCTCTGATGAGGAAGGAGTTGTGTCTGGATCAGAGGGGCAGTGTGGGCTAGAGGTAGGGTATGGGTTGTGGACCTTTCAGGATGTAACAATATAACTGGCACATAATATGCATCTGGCTGTGTGCCCACTATTCATCCAAACCCTGCAAAAGGATTTCTGGGAAACCAGAAATCACATTCACCATGACATAAATGGCATTGACACATCAGGTGGTCATTTGCCTTGGCAGAAAGATAAAACATTTTAATCCCTGTGTACAGATGTATTTTCCAGAAACTGCAGGAAGCATAGGAATGACTGATTCTGTTCTGTAGGCACTATGGTATGGGCCTTAGTTTCTTCATCTGTGTGATAGTATTAAATGAAAGAATGTATTACAGTGCTCAACACCATGCCTGACACATAAACACTGAATAACTATTGGGTATGATCTTATTGGCCTACTCTCCATTCTCTGAGAACTCTCTACGCTTTCTTACATCTGTTCCTAGGCCCATCTGCCTACAGCACCCTTCTTGCTCTTCTCCAGTTGAGAAAACTTACACATTTTTAAATAAATATAATATCTAACATTTCCTAGATGCTTACCATATGCCAGGTACTATTCAAGTGCTTTATTAAAATCAACTTATTATGTAATCATAACAACCTGATGTTGTTATTATTATCCCCATTTTATAGAGTCACAGAGAGGTTAAATCACTTTTTCCAGGTCACACCGTGGGGAAACATGCCCAGAAGATGTCACTTTCTCTGTGAAGTCTTTCATGGTGCACCACATCCACAATAATTATTTCTTCCTCTATATTTCCAAGATACAGGAGTTTTAAATTTTGATTCTTCTATATCTCACATATTTTATCCCATAGCACCCTCTGTTTCCATTATTATAGCATTTAGCATATAATGTAAATATTTAATTGACTGCCTTCTCCCCAACGGGGCAAGGACCACTGGCTGCCTCATCATTGTCTCCCTTGCACCTGACATAATGCTTTTTCTTTGAGAATAAATAAATAAAATATTTATTGGTAAGATCTCTGGACTTTTAGTAAATTCCCCCAGAGGATTTGGATCCACACCAAAAGTTGAGACATTAATAATTTGCTTCTGAATCACACTTCTTTTAAATGGAAGAGCTGAGATTTGAAACAGATCTTTCTCTCTCCAAAGACTTGGAGCATCCTCATTAACACAGTGTCTTTCTTGGCACCCCCTAAGGAATTTCTAATTGGTTTTGAGACAAATCTAAGTCACCCCGTGACTAGATCTTTAGCCCCAAAGGTTGCAGCTGGCTGCCATTGTGGCCAACAGAGTTTTCATCTGGAAAAGTTATATGGAGAAGAGTACCAGACATGAGCTGCACATTGGGCCACCTAAAGTGCTGGGAATGTAAAGACATGCTACCATGAGCACTTGTCTTCCCAGCCCACAATGTTGGCTTTTCCACAAAGACTTTATTGAGTGATATTAGCAAGTCACATTATCTTGTTGGGCCACAGCTTCCCCACATGCAAAGTGAGATGGCTGAGCAGGTGATCTTGCAGTTCTGATGGGCCATCATGCTAATTGCAGGGCACTCTGAGTTCTTGGAAACTCAAGAAGGTGATGGTGATGACAACGCCATTGTAGTCCCCCTATAGACTCAAGTTTCAGGGAGCTTTGGGTGTTCTTACTTGCCGATATATAGTCCAGGTTACATCATCTTGTATGATTTAATATTGGTGGGTTTTTTTTTTTGGCTGAATCTAGGACAGCCATCATCAGAAGGATCTTAATCGTTAAATATTTGTTATCACTGTTTTTCAAAATAATTACAGGTTAATAATGATAACATAAAAATAATAATGCTGAGAAATGTTGAAAATTCAGCAGATTTTACTGCCTGTCAAAGCAAGAAAATCCAATGTAGATGATTAAGTCTTGTGGCATAATGTCCTCAGACTAACCACCAAAGACCTTCTCAGAGACAAGACCTTTATAACATTGAAGATGGACTCCTCTATAGATATAATCAAAGGGACAGCATTCTTGTAAAACTATCTCCAAGACCTAAGGTAAGAGTGGGACTTGTGAATGCAAAAAACCCCACGAATATGATAAGAAGAAGTGATTGACTGTTGAACTTGTCTTGCTAGTGCTTTACTGTTTGGTTGTAGTGGAGCTTGTTGCAGGCTCACCTCCAGTCCACTTTTGTTTCTCTAGGAATTGTGTTGATGAAACAGCTGCATGAGGATGAGAAAAAAATAGTATAGATCACAAAAGGCCCCAAGTTTTTATTTAAGGTGTTCTCATGATGATTTTTATCACTTTTCTGAAAAGTGTTCTAATTTCTTTGTCTGGAGCCCTGACCACTTGTCTTAAAAACTCTCAAGCCCTCCAGGTGAGCAAGTATGTCTGCATTTACTCAAGGACCCACAAAAATTGCCTTTATTGACAAGTAAGTCATAGCTACACTGTAATAATCATCATGATTGGAAGGTAACTCAGAAATGTCCCACTTGTCAGAGAGGGTTCTCACACATGATGAAATCAGAGCCCATGCTCTCCTTCAGCATGCTAGTGAAAGCTTTACCAGCCTCTCCCTTGTTCTTCTCAAGGGCTGCAACTTTCTCCACTAAAAGTGATGATGACCACCACAGTGTCTGCTTCACAGCTTCATAGATTACCTACAGGCCAGCAGAACACAATCGGGAATTTTATAGAATCCCACTGATTTTTAGTAGGGATTAAAAGGCATCTTCCTTCTTGCCCCTCATCCAGGAAGATGAGAAAAGAAGAGTAATGGCTGTCCCATGTAGAATGGGTTATATACCAAAGATCGCCCTGTCTCTGGGCAGGAAAGCAATTGTTGCCAGAGGAAACACTCTCCAAATCTCTTTCAGGTTGAAATAAGAATGTGATGAGAAATTAGAGAAGAAAAACATTACCAAGATTTGGCACCAAGAGAGTCTAGTGGCTTGGGTCTTCAGGACCACCCTCATAGTCACTGAAACTCTGCCTTGGTTGCTCCCAAAATTGATCAGTGAGTGTTCAGAAGACCTGGGCTTTATTCTAGTCTATGCCATTAACTTGCTATATAATCTTAGTGAGTTCTTAGCTCTGAAATGCAGTGAGTGTCATGTGACACTTTTCTTATGTCCCAGATGTCCTAGCGAGAGGTGAGGCCTATGTGCCCTCCACTTGAATTTAGGCAGGCTTATGACAGCGAAGAGCAATGAAGGATAGTGGAAGTGAAGCTATATGACTTCTGAGGCTAGGTCAGAAAATATCATGATATTTCTACCTGATTATCCTGAGTTGCAAGCTACGCTATAAGAATTTATACACTAAAAGATCACAATGTTGAATACGTCACATGCAGGTGCTCTGGTTAACAGCTCAAGCTGAGCTCCTAGCCAAGAGCTTGCATCAACTGCCAGCCATAAAAGTGGTCCATCTTACATAAGTAGCCCAGTTGAATCTTCAGATGACTGCAGCACCAGGTGACATTTAACATCAGCTGCATGTCAGACCCAAAGCAATTAACAGCTCAGTTGAACTCTTTTCAAATTCCTGACCCACAAAACTGTGAGCAAAGTGAAATGGTTGTTTTAAGCTGATAAGTTATGAGGCAAAATGTAGTCAGCAATAATAAGTGGAACAAAAGTTGGTATCTGGAGTTGGAAAGCTGCCATAGCAGAAATCTAAGATACGTGGCACTGGCCTTAGGCCATGCAGTGGATGGAAACCGGCAGGGATTTTAGGACACTTAGCAGAAACCTATGGACTTTGAGACAAGTGCTGGTGAGGGCTTCAGGAAAAATAAGAAAAATGTTATGAGAAGGTAGAGGAAAAGGAAATCTTGTTTAGTAGTGGAAAGTTTAACAAAATTTCCTCTGTGGTAATGTGGAAAGTGAAAATGTACTTGATGAATTGATGGATATAGACAATAAAATTTCCAGGAAGAATGTTAAAATTGTAAACTGGTTTATTTTATCTGCAAATGATAAAGTACAGATAGAGATAAGCTATGGAATAAAATATGAAGGAATAATTCATTTTGAACAGAATTTAGAGGACATATAGGAACCAGGACTTGCTGCATTTGAAAATAGAACTATTTCTCATTCTCAGCCACTCCCCACAAAACATTTCGAAGTAAGAAAGGTCCTGAAGGGCCAAGATTTAATCCAGACTGCTCTAGGGAAATATTTTTGGGTAAAGATGAAGTTAGGTGTGTGACTGTAAAACCCTTTGTTAAGACGTAACTAGCTTTAAGGTGTGGCTTTATAAACCCTTTCAAAACAGATGAAAGACCTTCTAAGAAAGAGTCTTAAAAGTATTATCTCATAGCAGCTTCACAAGAAATCCAAGGTAGATAAATAAAGATAAGATAAATATAGTTGGGTTTGGATTTTGTTTAATGGACTATAATATAAATTGATACTTAGAGAAATCCATGAACTTTTAAAAACTTTGTATCAGCTTGTACTGAAGGGGATAGAGACAGGAAGTTTTGTGCTCAGCTAATACCCAGGCATGATGAAGACTAGGTGAAACGAAAGCCCCAGATAGTGAGATGGTGGAGAGAGGGCACTCATTAGGGGATCTTGCAGACATTGTCATTTGAGACTGAGAGAGGAGGAGAGGGAGCTGTGGTCCTGTAGTCCAAGAGGGGCCATTTTGGTTGTAGGGGTCGCTCCCTGGGTCCATCCGGGAGGTGTATTTTCTGTAATTACAGCTTGTGAACTGACATGCTCTTTCCTCCCTAATCCCGGCAGCATGTCAATTAAGCTTGGCCAGCTATTGACTTTTCATCTGATGTCCTGTCAATTCTGGAGACAAGAGTGTTCAAATCTTCAACTTGACTGTAGATTTGTCAATTTTTACTTTTAATTTACTCAATTTTTGATTCAGGTATTTTAAAGCTATGTTATTGGTTTTTACATATTTACAATTGCTATTTCTTCCTGATAAATTAATACTTTCATTATTCTGAAATATCCCTCTGTATCTTTAGTGAAATCCCTTATCTTGAAATCTATCTGGTATCAATAGAGTCACAATAATTTACTTATTTTGTTATGATTAATGTCTTATGGTATATTTTCCATTCTTTTGTTTCAGTCTATTCACATGGTTATATTTAAAGAGGAAACATGCTGTTGCTGTTTGCTGCTGTTGCTGTCGGTAGTCTGGTCTAACAATCTCTGTCTTAAATGGATTGTTCAGCCCATTTACATTGAACATGATGACAAAAAGTGTTGAGCTTAACTCTAATGCTTTGTTATTTGTTTTATATTTGTAGCATCTCTTTGTGATTGTCTTTTCTTCCTTCTCTATTTTCTTTTGGATTCATTCATTATTTATATTTTCTCTATTTAAATTTTAACTATAATCCTTGCTGTTTTGGGCAGTTATTTGTTTCTGATCTGTCGTTCTCACACAGATTGGAAACATTATCCTTCAAGGTTTGTCTTGAGGATGGTGAAGGCTAATTTGATTGGGAGATGGGAATTGTTTGTCACGATTGAAGAGACAGAGGTATGTTCATGGATCCCACTTCACAGAAGGATTTACTGCTGTACTGCAGTGAGTACTTTCAGCTCCAAGTAACAGCAAACACAACCTTCTGTGACTTAAACAACAAGAGCACCCATGATCTCAAATAATAATCAGAATTCTGGGGGCTGAGCTGGTGGCATAGTGGTGAAGTTTGCATACTCCACTTTGGTGGCCCAGAGTTCATGGATTTGTATCCTCGGTGCAGGACTACACATTGCTCATCAAGCCATGCTGTGGCTGTGTCCCACATGCAAAATAGAGGAAGATTGGCACAGATGTTAGCTCAGAGCCAATCTTCCTCAGCAAAGAAAAAAAGAGAGAGGGAAAGAAAAGAAATCAGAATTTTGGATGCACAGTAGTTCTAGGGTTTGTTGAGTAGCTAAATGTTGACATTGAGGGCTGCCTTCCGTAAGTTCAGCAGTAGACAGCTCCCATCTGTTAGCTCCTTTGGCATCTCCCTCCTATTCAGGTAGACGCTTTATCTGAAGGCGGGACCTTCACACTCTACTTGCATCTGGTGATTGAGAAGGGGAGAGTGTAAAAGTTTGGTCATTTTGGCCTAATACAGAAAGCTCTGATGATCAATACCTATTCCAGAGATCTCTGCAGGGTTGTTCAAGGCTTTATTGAGTCTTCATTGCAGTTCATCATCTTCCTTTTCTCTTTTCCTGCTTCATGTCCCTTTACTTCATGCCCCTTTCCCTGACACTGATCCCCAACAAGCATCTGATAATAAGCCCCCAATAAGCATTGATCCCCAAACTTCATCTCAGCATCTGTTTCTGCAGAATAAGTTAAGTATTAGATCTGGATCACTCACCTGGTTAGCAATAGAGACCCCAGAGAGCAAATTAGCATAGCTTCAGGCACATTTGGTAAATGTTTTATTTTCTAATATATTCAGAAAACAAGATAAGAAATATTTTTTTCTCACATGAGATAGATACCTATATACATTTAAGGTTTTGTGCCAAGGCTGTGTTAATTCTCCTGCCTCCTGTGTGAAGAAAGCTGGACCATCTGGACATTCTGAAGATTATCATATTGATTCATTACAGCAATAACATTATGCTGATTGGGCATTATGAAGGCATATACTCCATAGGGTGGAAGACAAGACCTACAAAAATTCAAGGACCAGCCACATCTGCTGTATCTGTAGGGATCAAGAAGTCAGGAGCATTCTGGAATGTTCTCTCCAAAATAAAAGATAATTTATTACATTGTGCATATTCTACCAAGAAAAAGGAAGCACAACTGCCAGTGTGCCTCTTTGGGTTCTAGAAGGAACATATTCTGCATCTAACTATGCTTTTCTGGCTCATATACAGGTGACATAAAAAGCTGAGAGCTTTGAGTGCAGCCAAGGGCAGGGATGGGTTTTGTTCCAGGTCCAAGCTTTAGTGCAATCTGCCTAACACTTGGGAATATACAATCTGGCAGACCTTATGGTATTAGAGATATCAGTGAGGAGAAAGTATGTTGCCTGGAGTCTATGGTAAGCTCCAGTGGCAGTAGCACAATGAAGACCTTGGGGCTCTGTGGCAAGCCTGTGCCATCCATAGTAGAGAATTGTATGCTCTGAAAAACAAACCTTCCATGTTACTAGACACTGGTCGAAATGGAGCTCCTAACATGGAATATTAGGTGAACATGTATCTGGAACTGGCCACCATAAGCTGTGTTCTGAAATAACCACCCAATCATAGGGTCAGGAGGGTCCAGGAAAAATCCATCATAAGATGAAAGTGCGGTACCTGGGACTGTCCATAATCAGAGCCAACCTGCCTCCATCTCCTTATGCCTATGGCTATATGAATATCCCATAAACCAGCTGAATGATGATGAAAAATCCCAACTTGGGCTTACAGAAGAATCATCTTGGCATAAGGGTGGAAGATAAAAACAGACAGCAGCTGCACCACTGCTTCATTCAGGAATAGCCATTACAGAGAGTGGCAAGGAAAAATTCCGCTAAAGGGAGAGCTCTGCTGATGAACTTGGTCTTTTATCTTATATGAAAAAAAAGGAGTAGCCTTAAATCAGAATATATACAATGTTAAGCTATACCAAATGACCTAGCCAGCTAGTCAGGTGCCTGGAAAGGAAAAGATTGAAAGATCATGGATTAGGAGGTCTGAAGTAGAGGCATGTGAATGAGCATATGGCAGTGAGCATGAACTGTGAAGGTCTTTGTGTTACACGTTAATGCCTACCAGAGAGTATCTGCAATGGTAGAATTACTAAACAAAGAGACAGAATGATCAGTCAGTTGACATCAATTGATATCTGTCTTTGGCTACTCTATTGCTGGCAAAGTGGGCACATGAATGGAGTGCCCATGTTATCACAGATGGGGACTATGCAGGGGCTAAATTTCATGGAATCCCACCCAACAATGGTGATCTACCTATTGTTGTTGCTAAACGTTCAAGCTTCCAGTAACAAAGACCAACACTGAGCTCCAAATATGGCACTATTTCAAACAGGCTGACAGACCATTTGCTGATTACATTGAACGACATTCCATCATGAATGTACTAACAGTTTGTTTTCACAAAAATAAACATGCATTGTGGGTATGAGTTTGCTTTATTGTCCTTATGGCCTCTTTTAATACTATTACTTGAGGGTTTACAGAATCTTTGACCCACCGACATAGGATGCCACAGAATATTATGACAAAGGAAATAGGTAAAGAAAGTATGTGAGTGGGCCAATGACCAGGGGATCCACTGGTGATATAACATCCAGAGCCACACAGAAGCTGCCAGCCTAATAGAACACTGGAATGACCTGCTGAAAGCACCTCTAAAGCACCAGCTCAAAGCTAAGATCCTGCAAAGATGTGGCACCATCCTCCAGGATGGTGTGTATTGAATCAAAGACCGTTACATAATATATGATTCCCAATAGGTTCAGAAATCAAGGGTGAATTCAGGAGCAGCCTTATCATCCTCTATGGGGCCTTGGTGCCCTTTCCATGCAATTCTGATCCTTGCATAGGTAGAAGTTCTATTCCCCAGAGACTCATAGTTTTTCCAGCTGACACAGAAAGAATCCCATTCTGTTATAAACTAGGGCTGCTAGCTGAGCAGTTTGGGCACTTTGCATCCAGGGACCCTCAGGCAATAGAAGTCATCATTTTGGCAGAAGTAATTGACCCTGATCTTCAGGAGGAGGTAGGGTTATTATTACACAGTGGAGGCAGCAGGAAATACACGTGGAGCCCAGGATCCACATGGGCCCTTCCCAGTACTACCTTGCCCAATTTACCTGTAAATGGAAAAGATATAGTAACTCAGGCCTGAGAGGAGATGTGATCATGTCACAGGCTAGTTGCAAATAAGGGTCTGAGTCACACCAACAGGTAAATCACAGAGGGTAGCAGAGATGGTAGCTGAAAGTGAAGGGAATATAAAATAGTTACTGGAGGAGGCAGGTGGATGATGCAAATCAATGCAGCCTCAAGATGAATCTCAGGGGCAGGAGCCATCCCACTAACATCCCTGTTCTAAGTTTTACTGCAGGAAGAAAGGCCTATTAGAGTTCTAGAGAAACGTCTCTCAAAATAAATATGAGTAAGGGTACAAGAGCATGCACTGGGTGGGCTTCAGTAGTAAATACAGCTTTCTGCTACCCAGATTCCCATTCAAGGAAGGGCTTGCTTCCTGGCTCTGGCGAACAAGGCCAGCAGACAGCCTCCACTGGTGGCTCCTTTAGGGTCACCCTCAGCTGCAGATTGACTTTGTCCTAGATCTTGTTGTTCCTGGGCAGCCTGCACCTGCACTTGACAGAACAAAGGCCCAGTGTTCTTGGCTCGATGCAGGAAACTGATGAACACTCCTCACTCTTCGCTGTGTTGGCCACAGCTCTGGGGGACCTAAATCTCAGTGCAACCGTTCCCTCTGCTCACTTCTGCCTGTTCTCTTCCCCTTCAAGTGTTGTGATCTTGTAAACAACTTATGCCTCTAACACCAACTCAGCATCTGTTTCTGAAGAATCCAACCCATCCCAAATCCAGTGTCAAGATAGAACATCCCTAGATTCTTAGGGATTGTAAAGTCTGCAGTCTCTTCATGCGTTTATATCTATAAAA
This sequence comes from Equus quagga, assembly GCF_021613505.1. Taxonomy (NCBI): domain Eukaryota; kingdom Metazoa; phylum Chordata; class Mammalia; order Perissodactyla; family Equidae; genus Equus; species Equus quagga. Next base: position 83,215,899 of record NC_060280.1, on the reverse strand, counting down.
TACCTAGATATAGAATATAGAATATAAGTTCTCTGGTGGTCTAGTGGTTAGGATTAGAATATAAAACACCTCTTTCTATAATGTCTAGGTAAAATATCTATAATATCTATATGTATCTATCTAGGGGTCACCTAAAGCCTATCTCTTATTTAGCACTCGTCCTGTTATCTCCTCCTAGAAACTTAGGGAGGAGTGGCATGAGGACAGCTTCAGAGAGAAGAGGGGCTCTCATGTTTGTCAAAGACATCTTTCTGTCACCTTAGGTTCCTGCCAAGGGCTAGTTTAGGCTTTCAGAGACTTGCCTTGGGGGCTGACCAGGTGTTGTCCTGCCTTTCTCTTTTCTTGCGTGTCTGTGCACTTCCCTAAGCTTGTAGGTCTGAGTGCCTTTGGGAACAGCTTACAAGGGGTTTGTGCTTTGTTATATTCCCTAGCACTCAGCACAATGCCTGTCACACAGCATTATCAATTAAGATTTGTTTTATGTTGAATCTTCACAATAATCTTACATCATAGGTATTATTTAGACCTGGAACAGATGTATTTGTTTTTATTGAAGTGAAATTTATATAACATAAAATTAATCATTTTAAAGTGAACATTTCAGAAGCATTTAGTATATCATAACATTGTGTAGCCATCATCTTTATCTAGTTCCAAAATATGTCTCACCGCAAAGCCAACTCCACGCTCTTTAACTAGTTGTTTCCCATTCCTCCCTCCCCATAGCTCTTGACAGCTACCAATCTGCAATCCATCTTATGGATTTGTCTGTTCTGGACATTTCATGTAAATGGAATCATACAATACATGACATTTTGCGTCTGGCTTTGTTCACTCAGCATAATGTTTTTGATGTTTATCCACATTGTAGCACGTAAAATGAATACTCCATTCATTTTTATGACTTATTGAGTCAGTTTTGGTAATTTGCATATGACTAGGACTTTGTTTCATCTAGGTTATCTAATTTTTTGACATATAGCTATAGTAGTCTTTCATAACCCTTTTCAGTTCCCTAGGTCAGTAGTAATGTCCCTGCTTTCATTACTAATTTTAGCTATTCTCATTGTCTGTTTTCTTTAACAGTCAAGCTATGGGTTTGTTAATCTTGTCAACATCTCAAAGAACGTACCAGTTTCATTAATTCCTATATTAATTTTTTATTCTCTATTTTGTCTATTTCTGCTGTAATCGCTATTATTTCCTACCTTCTGCTAGCTTTGGGTTTAGTTTGTTCTTCTTTTTCTAGTTCCATAAGGTGTAAAGTTAAGCTTTATATATTAGACTTCTTTCTTCTTTTGTGTATTTATAGCTATAAATTTCCCTATGAACACTTCCTTGGCAGCACCTCATAAATTTTAGAATGTTGTGTGTTTTGTTTTGTTTATCTCTAAGTATTTTATAATTTCACTTCTGATTTCTCCTTTGACCATTTGTATAAAAGTGTGTTGATAAATTTTCACATAATTGTAAAATTTTAAATTTTCTTCTGTTTCAATTTTCAGTTTTATTCCATTGTGTTCAGATAATATACCTTGTGTGCTTTCAATCTTTTAAATTTTATTGAGACCTATTTTGTGGCTTAGCATATAGTGAAGAATGTTCCATGTGCACTTGCTGTGTACTGCTATTATTGGGTGTAGAGTCCTGAAATAGAATTCAAATTATCTCTCAATCTTATTTCATTTATAGAGTTATTCAAGTCCTCTATTTCTTTGGTCATCTCCTGTCTAACTGCCCTATCCTTTATTGAAAGTGGTGTATTGCAGTCTCCAATATTATTGTAGAGCTGTCTATTTCTCGCTTCACTTTTGTCACTGTTTACTTCACATCTTTTGGGGGATTTGTTGTTTTGTGCATACATGTTTACTTTATATCTTCTTGATGAAATGATCCTTTTATTAATATATATAAGATCCTTAATTGTATTTTTTTACTTAAAATTTATTTTGTCTAATATTAGTATAGCCATATCAGCTTTTTTGTTTTGTTTTTACTATTTACATGGAATATCTTTTATATATTTTTCCACTCTTACTTTCAACTTACTTATGCCTTTGAATCTAAAGTGAGCCTATTGTAGGCAGTGCATACTTCGATCATGATTTCATTTTAATCCATTATGTCAATCTCTGCCATTTGACTGGAGAGTTAAATCAATTTACGTTTAATGTAATTACCAATAAGGAAGTAGTTACATTTGCCATTTTTATTTTTGTTTTCTGTATGTTTTATACATGCCCTCACTCATTTTCTACATTATTGCCTTATTTTTTATTTAACTGATTTTTCACCGTGTATGATTTTCATTCCCTTCTCATTTCTGTTTGTATATTTCTTTAGATATTTTCTTAATGGTTACCATGGATATTTAAATTAACATCCTAAGTTTATGACAATTCAGTTTAAATTGATACCGGTTTAGCTTCAATGTCCTATAAAACTCTGCTCATATACAGCTCCATCTCACACTTTTATGTTGTTATTGTCACATATTACATTTTTATATGTTGTTCATCATTAACATAGATTTATAAGTATTTCTATGCATTTGTCTTTTAAACCAAGTAAGAAATAAAAACAGGAGTTGCATACTCAAAATACATACTAGCTTTTATATTACCTATGTGTTTACCTTTATTGGAGTTCTTTGTTTCCTTATATGTCTATGAGTTACTGTCTGATGTCCTTTCAGTTCAGCTTTAAGGACTTTCTTTAGCATTTCTGGTAGATCAGGAATGGTGTAACATACTTTCTCAGCTTTTGTTTGTCTGGGAATGGGTTAATTTCTGCTTCATTTTTGAAGGATAATTTTTCTGCGTATAATGTTCTTGATTAATGCTTTATTTTTCTTTAAACACTGTAAAAATGTCATCCCATACTGTTTTGGCCTCCAAGATTTCTGCTGAGAAATTTTCCTTTAATCTCCCTGAGGATTCCTTGTGCATGATGAATTACTTTTCTCTTAATACTTTCAAGATTCTCTGTCTTTGTCTTTCAATAATATTATAATAAGTCTCATTGTGAATCTTTTGTGTCTATACTTTTTGGGATTTTTGGAGCTTATTGAATCTATAGATTCATTTCTTCTATCTAATTTGGGAATTTTTCTGCCATTATTCTGCAACTATTCTTCCTATCACTGTCTCTCTCTCTTCTCCTTCTGGGATTCCCATTAGGTGTATGTTGGTATACTTGATGGTGTCCCATGGTCTGTTAGGCTCTGTTAATTTTTCTTTATTATTTTTCCTCTCTGCACTTTAGACTGGATATTTCAATTGGCATATCTTTAAGTTTGCTGATTCTTTCTTCTGCCTGCTCAAATCTGCTACTTAAACCTTCCAGTCAGTTTTTCCTTTCAGCTATCGTGCTTTTCAGCTCCAGAATATTTGCTTGGTTCCTTTTTATAATTTCTATCTCTTTATCGATAATCTTTATTTGTTCATACATCATTTTCTTTGTTTCCTTTAGCAGTTTGTCCATGTTTTTCTTTAGCTCTTTGAGCATTTTTAAGACTGGTGATTTAGTCTTTGTTTAATAAATCTAAATCTGTGCTTCTTCTGGGACAGTTTCTATTAATATCTTTTTTGGGGGTCCATACTTTTTATTTATATGCATACTTTGCAATTTTTCATGTAAACAGGGCATTTTGGATGTTATAATGTGGTACATATGGAAGTTAGATTCATCTTGCTCCTCAGGGATTGTATTTTGTAGTTGGAGGGAGGTTTGGTATAGTCTGTGCATGTATCTTTAGTGATTGTTTTCTAAAGTGTTTTCATAAAGTCTGTATTCTTTGTAATGTGTAATCTCTGAAACCTCTGTTCCTTTAGCTTGTATTCAACCAGTGTTTTGACTAAGATTTCTTTGATTGTCAGGATAAGAGACAGGGAGAGAGAGAGAGAAACAGAGAAGTAGAAGCAGTTGAAGGAAGAGAAGGGGAAAGAGAAGAAAGAAATGAGAGAAAGAAAGAAAGAGAAAAGGAGGGAGGGGAGAAGGGAGGGAGGGAGGAATGAAGGGAGGGTGGAAGGGAGGAAGGAAGGAAGAAAAAGAAAATCAAAACAAATAAAAACCTCTTGTAGTCTTTGCAGTATGGCTTTGTGCTGGGGACTCCATCAACACTTTGTAAAGCCATTTTTCAACTCAGCCTTACCCTTCAATTCCTACTTGCACTAATACTAGAGATCAGACAGAAGGAAAAGATTAAAGTTTTCTCATGTTTTTTATGAATATGTGTCCTGCTCTGGTTATGTGTGTGGATTTCTAAATTCCTCAACCTATATGAGCACTTTTTAATATCCTAATTCCCCAAAGAAACTCTCTCCTCAGCTTTTCTTTCCAGACATTTGGTGCTTTATTGTACGCTTCAACCATAATCTTTTGCCTCATGTAGTTGTAGGTTGTTCATTCACCTTACAGTGTTTTCGATGAATGTGCACTGCTTTCGCATCCTGAGTGAGTTATGAGTTAGGCAAAATAAAGATAAGCACTTTGCGTAAGTCCTTCAGATATCCCACAGGCAGGTCAGAACAGGTAGACACAATTCTTTTTGAATGAAGTCTGGTCTAATTACTCCAAACCCAGGAACAGAGGTCCCATACTGAGAATGCAGGCTGTCATCCTCAAGGTCACCTCCAAGCCAGGGAGGAGGTGGGGCAAGAGCAATTAAAAACACGACAGAGCTTTTCTATTCTTTTTAAATTGCCTTTTCTTTGATTCAGCATTCACTTAGTTGCTGTAAATTTTTTACTCTTTTCAAGAGTTCTGACAAAGTTGATTTTGACAGTGTGATGCTTAACTTTATGTGTCAACTTGACTGAGTTATGAGGTACCCAGATATTTGGTTAAACATTATTTCTCAGAGTGTCTGTAAGAATGTTTCCGAATGAGATTAGCATTTGATTTTTAAACTGAATAAAGCAGATTGTCCTTCCAAATGTGGGTGGGACACATCCAATGTACTTGAAGTCTGAATAGAACAAAAAGGTGGAGAAAGGAAATTTGCTCTCTCTGCCTGACTGATGGAGCTGGGACATTGGTCTTCTCCTGCTTTTGGGCTGGGCTTACACTAGCAGCTCTTCTGTTTCTCAGGCCTTCAGATTCAGACTGCATTACACCACTGACTTCCCTGGCCCTCTAGCTTGCAGATTGTGGATGTGGGACTTAGCCTCCATAATTATGTGAGATAATTTCTTATAATAAATCTCTTCCTATTGGTTCTGTCTCTCTGGAGAATCCTGACAAACATAGATAGTTTTTTAAAGATTTCTCAATATTTCTGTGAAGGGATGGGTGCTTTGAGCTGTTTATTCCTCTATTACTCTGTCATTGCTGCAGGCGTCTTTTTGGCAGAGTCAAAGGTAGAACTCAAGTGCGTTTGACTCTACACCCCAGGCTCTTTGACCAGCTCCATGCTGCTCATTCAAAGAGGATACCGCTTAAAACTTTGTTGTCCCCCAAGCCCCTTTATCATATCCTATCATCCAAATTAAGCAGACAGATACTTGGCACAAGATTCATAGAAGCTGGTAATGGAAATAAGATAATAGCAATAAGCCGAACTTGGTAGTCTTCCTAAATAGACTAACAAATAGAAAATTTTGAGTGGTTTGATTTTACAGGCTGAATCTCTCAGACACATGTAAGTTGTGCTCTTGTTCACAAATTTCTCTCTGTGTAGAGATATAGAATGGGCTGGCCACGTTGCCTAGTGGTAATAAGTGGGGCAGAGTGTGGCCTATAGAGTTTCTTGTTTAAAATTGTAGTTACTGGTGAGTGTATTATTATCAATAAGAAATAAGAAGACTGACAGAAAAAAAACCCAGTAACAGCAATTTCTATTTATAGAACTCTGCTACCTTCTACAGTAAAGTTTCTCAATCTTGGCACTATTAACAGTTTGGGATGGATAATCCTTTCTTCTGGAGGGATTTCTTCTGCATTATGAGGTGTTTAGCACCATCCTTGGCCTCTACCCACTAGATACCGTGCTCTTCCCCCAGCCCTAGTTATGACAACAGAAATTGTCTACAGACGTCACCAAATATCTGCTATGGGGTGAACCATTGCCCCTAGAACCATCATCCTAGAGCCTGGGTTGGTGTGCTCTGTCCAGATGATTGCCTCAGTCCTGTATTCTCACCCTCAAGCACTCAGGTTGCAGCCTTTCAATTTGTAGCAGTTTGTAGGTTTCTTTTTCAATTTGTAGGTTTCTTTGCACAGTGAAGAGTCAGTTGCTGATGTAGCTTTTTTCTCCCTAACACTGTGTGCAATCTCAGAGCAGAAATTTGAATGCTTACCCTTTTCATTGATATCTGCTTAGCTTCTGAGCCTGGAAAACATTCTTGACTACTGTGGGGGAGTGGAATTGGCCACCACAAGATTGGTCTCTTTGACATGAGGATTATTTTGCACTGATAACTTTTAAAAACTGCAGAAAGGAAAGAAACCCTGAGAAGTAGAATTTACTTACCCTTTGTTAAGAGACATTTACATTTGTAAGGGAAATCTTCATCTGTAAAGGTGTCTCCCTCCCTGTACCAGGAAGTAGGGGGGATGACTTTATCTCTAGAAACTCTCAATCAATGCAGAAGGCAAGGACTTAAATCTGCATAATAATCTTACTCTTGTTTATTACTGTACTTGTCTGGTAACCTCCTGTAACTGACTCCCCCCATCCCCAACATCCTCCTTTGTCTTTAGCTGAAGATGATATTTAAGATGGTGGCTTCGGCCATTGTGGAAAGTTGCTCAGGTTGCCTGAGCCTCTCACATGTATACATGTTTTAAAGCTTTGTTTAATTTTCTCCTTTCTGTCTCTTGTGGATTTAATTCATTCTCCAGCCAGAAGAACCAAGAGAGGGTAGAGGAAATGTCTTCCTCCCCTACACTACTCTCTCTTCTTGCCCTATATCTTATTTGTCACCCATTCCTCTCAGCCACCTTCTACTTCTCTTAGTTCTCAGCTTAAAGATCACATGTAAAGCCAGTTTGCCTAAATTTAAACTAGATTATCCTTCACCCTGGTTATGTTATCACCCTTGGTTCTCACCTTTGGACTTTGTTAGCTCCATGAGGGCAGAGCCTCTGCAGATTACACATTGTGGTAACCCGGTGCTAACCAAAGTGTCTGCCACACAGCCTTAGCACTAAAGAAGGACAGAGTACATTAGCCACTGATGGGCACATACTCAGTGTCTAATCCACAAAGGTAGGGTGAACTTGGACAGCCTTTTGCCCTGGGATGAGAAGAGTCATGGAGCTGCTTCAGGGGGAGTGTTTGTCAAAGGAAATGATCACCCATACCTGTATTAGGAGATCATCCCTGTCTGACAGGGCTGCATTTGTTTATGGTCTTAGGTCTTGCGGAGCTCAGCTGAGGTTCTTTGGCCAATTATGCTTCATCTATCTTGTCTATACTATATGCCTCAAGATAAGTCTAGTCAGTGAAATAGAGCCTGCTATAAAATGGATGATAATGCAATTATATTTTACATGCATTTTATACTCTCTAAGACATTATGTATGGGGCCAGACAGGACTGCAGGGTTTCCATGGAGATCTTGTGTGTCTCAACTGAGGCTGCCCCACGAAACACAGGTAGTCACTGACCAAAACTTTTCCTCTAAGGAAGCCAGAGTCAAGACTTCCCTGTCCCCACAGCCAGATGTCCCTCAGTTCTGAGCCATGGAGCCTTGGCATGGGCCCAGCTCTCTCCTTTGTCCCTTTCTCTGCCACCTGGCAAGGTTGGCTCTTGGCAGGAAGTGGGAGTAGGGGAGGGGTATCTTTTCAGTCTTGAACTCCTAGAGATTTTCAAAATAATAGAAATTTAATTTGAAATGAGTGATATTTACAGTGTACTGAAGAAGAGATTGACAATTTTTCCCAGTTTTTCAAAAGACTCTTTCTCGTTACCCTCTGGGCACTTTTGGAAATAATATTTGGATCTTGTCCAACTAACAGAGTTCCTCAAGTGATGAACATGTTAGAAAAGAGAAGAGGCAAAGCCAGCACCATAAGAAGCCACATTTTCCCAAAAGTGCCTGACCGCGGCTGTTGAGCATGCACTGAACATCTGCTTTAAACATTTACTATGGCAAAAACAAATGGTCTTAAGATAAAGGTGCAACATCCCTCCACATTGTCATTTCCTTAAGGATAAGCATCTTTCCTTAGACTAAGAACTGATTGCTGCACTCGCCTTTGACCACCCAGCTCACCTGTGACCACCCAGCTTGAGACAACAGACCTGCCACCCTGCTGTGTCCACTGAGACAGCAGACCTACCTGCTGTGTCCATCAATCGCCATGCCAACAGAGCAGTCTTGTTACTATTGTAAAAGGGACATTTCAATCATATGTGAAATGTCCTCTTTGGGGGTGTATAACCACTCTGCACACCCCACTTCTTTGGTGACCTTTCTTCCTTTACGAAGAAAGGCCTTTGCCCATGGTCCTCACATTTTATCTCAGAATAAACTCTCCCAAATTTTCATTTATAGATTGGTTATGGATTATTTTCATCAACAACTGTCACAACATCAAAGTAGCAAAATAAACTTGCTTGTCTCCACCAGGGAATCATTACAAACTTCAACTTAAATTAGCTAGAGGACGAATCCATTGAAGAGGCTAAAACTAAGAAGTCAGAGAGGGCTGGAGGACCAAGACACATAAGTGTCTTTCTTGGATGTAGAAAGTAGACAATTGTCAAGGAGGAAAGGGACTCCTCAGCACTGACCAGGGCACTATTTTGGAATACCTCTGTTAACCCTTTATTCTGAGCATTCTTTTTATTCTGGCATTGCCAACTAGGAGGAGGAAGGCTTTGGGGAGGTGTCTGCAACAGATCATCTCCTCCAAGACTTATCTTCCGTCGCACTTGTTCCCACTTCTATTACAGATGCTCAGAAAATGGCCTGAACAAAGATGTCTGCACACCATTGCCTTCAAGTTGCCTGGCCAAGTGTTTGCAGCATTGAGATTATCAAAGGTTATAAAAGAAACAGATTTTATTGAATATATATTCCCTCTAGCATATAAATTTTTTTAATGTTGAAAAATTAGGCTTCCTGCTGTTTTGCCGCTGAGAAAGAGATGGATCTTTTTTTTTTTTAAGGTATTAAGAGGCAGGTCCACTGCACCTGGCAAATGTGGCAGAACCACCAGTTAGGATGGTGTGGAATGCACCAGCTTTTTACCATGAGCTGTCTGACCACGAGCAAGTCACACCTCCTCTCTGGGTCTCATTTTGAGATTTATAAAATGAAGAACTCTGTCATTTATTCACCAAAATTTTCTGGGTGCTTATGATGTATTAGTGAGCCAAAGTTATCTCCCTTCTTCAGATCCATAATAAGTGACATTGGGGAGGAGCCATTGAAAGTTATGCCTTCAGGAAACTCAGTGTCTCTGCTGGAGTGGGATGTTCCCCTATACTCAGTAAAACTGGAGGCCAGATCTCTGGAAGCCAGAGTCTCCCATGCTCCCTTTGGTATCCTAAGGTTAGTGGAGGATTAGCCAGATTGCCCTAGACAATGTCACTTTGTCCCAGACCTGGAGAGAATTCCACATACTAGAGCCCAATAAATTACTTAATCTCTGTAAGCCACAGTTTTCTCATTTTTAAAATAGTAAAAATTTGATAGGGTTGTTTTTAGCATTTAATAGATACCATCTGAGAAGGGCACAGTATGGTGCCCATCTCATAGCCAGCAATCATACATGTTAGCATTTATTATTACTATGTATTATTTATTATATTTATTATTATATATTTACATGTAATATTATTACATAGCTCCCATGTATTTTCCATTTCTCAGAAGCTTTCACACCTCCTTCAGAAGATGGCCATCTCACCTCTTCAGTTCATATTCTATAGCATATTAACCTTGCTTCCTGGAGGTTTGCTCTAATGGCTAACCCAAATCATTTTTCTTGTGATTTTAGCAACATTCCTCTGCCTCCCTCTGACCATATCTAGGTGGGATGTAGAATTTCAGATCATCCTTTTGGCGCTGAAATTCAAAGATTCTTTGAATTGGTAATTGTATTAACTCCTGCTTCATCCCCTAAGGTCCTGATTCATGGTACCTTCTGATCATATTCATTTTTACATCAAAAGTGTATCTGTCAGTTTTCTTTGTCCTTTTCTATTCCAACTTCAATCATCACACGAAAGACCCTCTGGAGACAAGTCTGTGTCTTTACCATGACCCTTAATTGATTACAACTTTATACTCTCTCAAAGTGTTTTCAAATTCATGATCTTAAAACACACATACATGCACACACACATGCAGACATGCAAACACATGAACTATTGAGGCATGCTGTCCTGCCTACCTGCTCCTTTTGTGGCCACATCAAAGGTCTCTAATAGTTGGAGAAACGGAGACAGAGAACTTTGAGCAGACAGGTATGTATGTGAGGATTCAGTCCCTGGATTTGTAGGCACAGGGTCTTCTCTCTCAACCAGGAACCCTCCTCAGGCTGTTACTCTGACTCCCCGCATTCACTGGATCTACCTACACAGAGTCCTCCCTGCTGGCCTGATGTTGCCCATATCTGCAGCTTGTGACAAGGCTCCTTATGGTGATATTGTGTCATCTACAGCCAAAGACTCTATCTGAGAGATCCACCCCAGCCTTGATGGGGGCTGACTGATGGACCTCAGAATGCTTCCATCTTTGTGTGCAAACTCCATCTTTGAGCTTTATATTCGTGTGTGCATGCATATGCTTATGCACATGCACACAGTCTCCCATGCTGGGCTATAAGGGCATCCTTGGGATAGAAGAAAGATCATCCCTGTTTTCTGAGGCATCTAGATGAATGGTTAAGTCTTCTTCCCAGACATCACAAAACCAAAATTTCCTAGTGACAGCTTATTTTATAGCCCAAAGGCCACCCAGAACCTCAGGGTGGGAAGTCAGGTTAGATGAGTCCTGCACTTCTGGGGAAAGCACAATTCAAAATATATAGTAGGAGATTTTTATATTCTTCACCCAGAGTGTACTAGAACAAGTAGAAAGAATATCAGTAGAGATATTGAAGATGTGAACAAGGTGATCAGGGAAAAGTACTAACTGACATAAAGAGAACACCCCACAAGAGAAGAAACATTTTTTTTCAAGCATGTAACATTTATCAAGATAAACCAGATTCTAGTATATAAGTTTGAATAAATTTAAAATAATTAAAAATATGAAATATGTTCTCAGACCACCATAGAATCAAGTTAAAATTTAAAGAGAAGAAATATGGAATATTCTCAAATCTGTTAACATTAAACACACTTCTAAATAACCCATATGTTGAAGAAGAAATCATATGTTGGATGATATCTTGAACTGAATTAAAATTAAATTACAATAGACACAGCTAAAACAGTGCTTAGAAGGAAATTTATGGCTTCAAAAGTTTATACCAGAAAAGAAGGTCAAAAGTCAATAATCTAAACATTTTCTTCAAGAAGCTAGAAAAAGCAGAGATAACCAAAGTCAATATAAGTGGAAAAACCGAAATTATAGAATAACAAGTTGAAATCAATGACATCAAAAAGATATTTAAAAAACAATAAATAAAATCAATAAAACCTAGAATTGTTTCTGGGAAAACTTTTAAAAGCCAAATCTTTGGCTAAAATAATACATTAAAAAAGAAAGAAGACAGAAATTACCAGAACCAAGCATGAAAGAGGTAACATCATGACAGACTCTCAAAACTAAAATGATGATAAAGAAATTTTATGAGTAAATTTATGTCTATAAATTCAACATACATGAAATGATAAAATCACTGGAAAGAAAGTAAAGAAACTACCAGAACTGACTTGAGAAAAATATAAAATGTGAATAGATCTACACTAAATAAAAATGTTGAATTAATATGTAAAAACTTCACACATATATATACACACACAAAGTCCAGCACAGACTGCTTTACTGGTGACTTGTGTTGGGGAGGGAATATTATTTTCCCTCTAGTCATCTGGGTTCATGATTGAGACCCCGACACCCCCCACCCCATATTAAAGACAGATTACAGGAGAAAAACAAAGAGGGGTTTAACAACATGTATACCTCCTGGATACATAGGAGACACCCAGGAAAACTGAGTAACTTCCCAAAATGGCCCAGGCCACCATCTGAAATACCATCTCCCGTTAAAGACAAAAGAAGATACTAGAAGGAGGAGACAGTTATGAAATGTTACCAGAAAAAACACAGTAAGCAAGGGTCAAGTTGTTATTCATGTTTAAGTCCTTGCCTTCTCCATTGATAAGAGTTTCTGGAGATTTAGTCATCCTCCTCTTCCTGATCCAGAGAGAGAGACACCCTTACAAATGGAGATTTCACTTAAAAATGTAAATGTCTCTTATAAAAGGGTAACTACTCAGTTTTTAGAGCTTCTCCTGTGTGTGCTGTGTCTTAAAAATAGCCAGTTCAAGATGATCCTTGTACAAGAGAGACATATTTTGGTGTGGCAAATTCTGCTCCCCTTTGATTGTATCAAGTATTTATATCAATCTGACACAAATTCTTTGAAAAAAATAGATGAAGAAAGAACACTGGTCAATGTTACCTTGAGACCAATGCTAGATAAAGACGTATCAAGAAAAGAAAATCAACACACTTCAAAAAAAGAAGTGAAAAGTGAAATAATAAATTATTTTGAACTTAATAAAAAGAGATCTTGTCAAATTTGTGGGATGAAGCTAGAGCAGTACTTAGAAATTTATAGCACTAAACAACCATATTAGAAAAGAAGAAAAGACTGAAATCGATGACCTTAATTTCTGACTTAATGACACAAAAGAAAGAGCAAATTAAACACAAAGTAAACAAAAAATAGCATTCAATGTGATGCTTCAGAAAAGATTCAAATTATTTTAAATAACAGTAAGGTTATAATAATGAACGATTATCCTTAAAGTAGACATATAAAAAGTTGGAAAACTAAATATTTTCAAATTCCTTTTGTTGTTTGATTGCTAATTCGTGTGGATGATATTTATTCTATTATATGTGGCAGCATTTTACTTTAGTGTTTGAAGGATAAGAAATATTTGTAAGCCCAATATATATATTAAACTACTTTAGAAATAATAAGTGGATAATCTGTGGTAATCCTAACTGGTTGAACTCATAAGAAGAAAAGAGAAACAAGCAAAATATAGATAGAATTTCACATAAAGACAGCATTAGTCCAACATTTACACTTTCCTAATTAGTTAGCCATCTTTGTAGTCGTTCGAGGAGGATTGTCCTCTAGATAATGGCTTATAAATGGCAAATTTGAGTGTCCTCATTGTTGATACAGAAATTGATGGAAAGTCATATTTTCCTTTCAGGAATTTCTCTTACATACACTTGCAGAAGTATGCACAATATTATACATGTTTGCAACAATGCATGTACTGTTTGTGGTAAAAGACTGGTGATAGCAGTACACATAAATCTTGAGACAGCTTGAATTAAAGTTCATTTATACAGTGGGATACAGGTATTAAAAATAAAGAGATATGTATTTAGGTGGGAAGTTGTCCCAAAGCTATTTTTCCAAGTGTCAAAGTAAAGGTACAAAGCAGTGTCTGTAATGTGTCCCTATTTGTAAACAAGGGGCATATACATTTATATACAGATTACCCCTGAAAGGGCATACAGGAAACTGGTAGTCATTTGTCAATTTTTTCTTTTTCTCTTTCTATTTTTTTCTACAAGGATGAATTGTTATTATGAAAAAAGTAGTTAATTAAAAGTATGTCTATCTGTATACATATGCAGGAAGGGAATATGCATACAGGAAGGTAAATGTAGTAAGATGCTAACATTTGGGGAATCCTGTTAGAAGCATAAATTACTTTGTATAATTCTTGCAAATTTTACTAAATTTGAAATTATTTCAAAGTAAAAAGATAACAAAAAAGCACTAATACCCTAAAAAATTCTTATAAATTCTGAACTCAGGGCCTACACAGTTCTCTACACCCAGTCTGGCTCATGTGCCCTATGTACCAGTTGTGCAAATGCCTTCATCTCTCTGAACCTCAGTTTCCTCATCCCAAAAAACAGAATGATGATAAGGTTGTAGGGTTGTATCCTGCACATACTAAGCATTCAATAAATATTACTGTGCCCTCTCTCCCCCACCTCTTCCAAGATGCCCTTATTCAGATAAATCACAGGTGGTTCTTGGAAGTAAGGCAGCCAAGGCACTTTGCAATTCTGTAAAGAGGGAGTAAAAGGTACAGATGAGGCAGAGCTTGTCATTGTCGGTGTTACAACCAGAGAGACCATCTCTGAATTCAGTCGCTTCCTCCTTCCTGTGCTTGAGACATTAAAAATTTACCTTTTGCTGTCCAGAAGTAGTTCCACATAAACTCAAAAGTTCTTGTCTCTGAAAAGGTTAAACCTTGGCCTAGAGATAACAATTCTGAGCTAACTTAATATCTTCCTCAAACGTATGGCAAATTTTGATGCCAAGAGCTTTTTACCTGTGTGTCCTGCTCCAGTGAGAAGTGAACACAGGACAAGCATTTGACCTGCTGAAGATTCAGGTTCAACCAAAAGTGTGACATTTAGGAGCTCGATAGAAATTCAGTTTGGATTTAAGAACAGGTCACCATGTATGATGTTTCGTTTTATGTGTCAACTTGACTGGGTCATAGGGTTCCCAGATATTTGATTAAACACTATTTGTGGGTGTGTCTGTGAGGGTGTTTCCAGATGAGATTGGCATTAGAATCAGTAGATTGGGGAAGGCAGATTGCTTTCCCTAATGTGGGTGGGTATCCTCTAATCCATTGAGGGTCTGAACAGAACAAAAAGGTAGAGGAAAAGGGAATTCACTCTCTAGCTGATGGCATGAAATGAGACTTCAGTTTTCTCATGTAAAACATCGTGTGTTTTCATGTGTTACAACATGTAAGACATGTAAAGGTCTCATTTAAAACATCAGTTTTACACCATTGGCTCTCCTGTTCCTTAGGACTTAGGATTCAGACTGGAACTACATCACCAGCTCTCCTGGGTCTTTAGATTGTAGATGGTAGATCATGGGACTTCTCACCCTCTATAATTGCCTGAGCCAATTGCTTATAATAAGTCTCTTTACATCTCTCTCTCTCTCTCTGTCCATCTCTATCTCTCTCTCTATATCTATCACTCTGTCTCTTTATCTCTCCAGCCTATTCTTTCTGTTTCTCTGGTGAATCCTGACTAATTCACCCTATTCTGTCAAATTTTACTGATAAATTATTAACTCTGTCCAATTTGTTTTATTCACACACTCTTTGCCAATTCTCACTTGAACTATTGTAATTCCCTTTTAGACACCTTCTGCCTTTGGTCTCACCTCCCTCATCTCCATTCTTCACATAACTACCATTATAATCTTTCTAAAATAAAATCATTCCTCTAATTAAAGAAAACTCAACAGCAAAACAAATTAAAAAAGTAATTTAATCTATATGTTGGGCTTTTTGCTGGGTCCTCAGTGCCTTCAGAATCACTTTGAATATCTTAAGAGAACACAGAGCTTTCTAAACTCAGCCCAGGACACTTATGTTCTTTTATCCCCAAATTTTTTGCCCAACATTACTTTCACCTTTATCAGTCTGTACCTTATTTTTCTGTTAAGTCATGTATCTTCAAATCTGTACAGTTATCACTTTTTCTTCTCCCTACCTGAAACGTCTGCCTTCATCCTCCATCTGGTGAATTCCAACTCACCCTTGAAGATGAGCTTGACTGTCCTTCTTGCATAAAGTCTTCCTTGACACCCCTGCAGATGCCCCACCCACTTTCCCACATAGTAGCTTTCATCCCTCTGTTGAATCACTTATAACGTGACTGGACAGTCTACTGTTTATGGAAGTGTCTTCCCCACAAGATTTCAAAAGCCTCAATGACACACTGAATTAATCTTTGTGCTCCTGGACTATACTAGAGCCTTGGTTTATTCTTGTTATTCTTTATTGAGGACCAGCAATGTACCTGGTTCTGGGTTCTGGGGACATAGGCTTGACAAAGTTCCTGTCCTCGTGGAACTCACCAATTGGGGGTGGATAACATCACCACCACCACAACAATATGTATGTGTGTGTGTGTGTGTGTGTGAGTGAGAGAGGGGATTTCAGATAGTGGGAAGAGTAATGAGCAAACTAAAGCACAGTGGTGGCATAAACACATTAGTGACTAGGGCTGTGATCAAGGACAAATCTCTGAGGAGGCAACATTGAACTCAGAAGTGAATGAGGAAAGAAACCAACCAAGTGAACACCCAGGGTAGCAGAATTTTAGGCAAAGAAAACATCAAGTGAAAAGGCCCTGTGTGAGAGAATGACTACTTCCTAGGTGAAGAGGGACAGATCAAGTGAGGGTATGTCAGCTCTGTTACAGAGTTGTTGGTTGTTTTTAATCCTAAGAAAAATAGATCAATTACCATTAAAGGGTTCTGAGCAAAAGAGTTACATTTGTTACAATATAAAAATGTTTATAGTATAATATAATATGAAAATGACTATATTTGTCTTTTGAAGGAGATCCTTTGCCTAAAGTGAGCAGAGCGAATGGAAAGGAGGAACTCGGATGTCGCACCCACCAGTCTCCATCGCAGGCTTCCCCAGCACCAAAGTGAGGCTAGCACTGAGTTCCAACCTTTAGTGAGTCACAACTACATCAGAACAAAATTATCAAAGCATTCTGAGCAAATGCTACAATGAGCTTCTGCCTGGAGATTTGTGAAGACAGCAGAGTGACCAGGACACCCTGCCCCGGAGAAAGCTCTCTAGTGGGTAGAACTGATAGTGAAAGTTGCTGGGTGGCAGCAGGGTGGGGTGGGAGTATTTCTGCTGCAATTTGTAAAACCAGGTTCTTGAAGGAGTCCCTGCCTTCTCATCTCTATTGTGAAGAACCTGGGCTGGATCAGTGATTCTCAAATATGGGTCCATGGATAGACAGTGAGCTGAGGGCAACAGAATCACCTGGGTTGTTGTTGGCAAACACTTGCCAGCCTTATGCTGGAAAATGATAGTTTAGCACACTGGTACTGGCCTAGGAATCTGAATTTATTTCAACAATCCTGGAGATTCTGGGTTTTCTGTAAGGCCAAATTTTGGGAACACAGCACTAGGAGCCCCTAAAGTCCCTTCCTGCTCTAGTAACCTGATTCTTAATCATCTCCAGTGATGAGGGGATGTTATTCAGAGAGTTCATCATCCAAAATGGCAGCTCAGTGTTGACTTTCAGGAATGGAGGGACTCTCGGAGGTCTTCTAGGTTTCAGATGAGGCAGACACATCCCAGAGTGGAAACATGACTTGCCCAAGGTCACACACCAGGCAGTAACAATTCTAGAACTAGCACCAGTTTCCTAATTTAGGAGACACTGCATGCAAAATATCCATTCCTGTTCCTGGCATCTAACAAACTCTCACTTCTTGGTCATATGTGCACTGTCCCCACTCCAGCCCCATCTTTCTTTCATATGGAAGCACATTAGGTTTTGGATATTATACTCTGTTTTAAGATGTTATCCTGTACTAACTTTGGCTCCATTAGTGTGAAGTTGAGCCACTTCTCCCAGAGCAGACAGAGAGGAGGGTAAGGTGGTTGGTGTGGGTCAGAGGAGGCTGTAGGTAGGATCTCAGAGCTTTTCGAGTGTTGAGATACAAAATAGCAGGACAATAAAAGGCAGTGTGGTGTGCTGACCCACAACAACCACAGCACATACAGTGCCCTGATGGGGAGCAGAGTACTTTTTTGATAGCTCAGATTTCCTGATTCTGCACTTTCCTACCATGCCCCTCTCCAAATCCTCAACTTTATTACAAGGATGGAATCATATTGTCAGAGAAGATAATGACCTGAAGTCATTTTGGGGGGATTTGGGGATAGTGGCATTAATTTAACTTAAGCCTTCAATGGAGTCCCTGTGTCCCAGGCTGCCTTCCCCCACACCCACCTACCCTGCTCAGACACACACACATGTCTGTGTTCTTGCAGGGGCTCCTGAGATCATCTACTGCATCTTTTCATCAGGGCAGACTTCATTGATGCAGTCCAGGCCCTGGGCACAAGGCTCTGTTGGCCTCAGTCTCTTGGGGCTGTGTGCCCTACTCCAGCCCTGGGGTGGGGGTGAGAGCCTCCTGGAAGTCTAGGCCAAGTCCACAGTCCACCTTCACTGCAGGCCCTGCTTCCCAGTCCTGGAAACTGGCTTGGGCTCTCCCTCTTTGGACCACCAGGAGCCCTTGGGAGCTAAAATCCTCTGCCTACTTCTCTCTTAACTTCACCGTAATTTCGGCTCCTCCCTCGGCAGCTCGGAGGACAGATTGCTTCATAAATTCTTAAGAGCACATTGGGAACTCACAACCTAATCATTCTAATGTATTATTTAATCAGTTAGAAATGTTTTTCAAGAAAAAGAACATGAAGTATGTCTTCATTTTAAGTATACCTGTTGTTTCTTGGAAGCTATTAGCTGTCAGTGAATCATCAATTTTATTTTGCTGTGTAGCTAAGACTATTTGTTCAAATTAAAGACCATGCACACAGCTAAACAATCATGCCTTATCTGTACAAATGAGACTTTCAGTCCTGCTAAGTGTAACAATCCTGAATGTGCTGGATGAGTAATTCCCCAGTGTTACAAGACACATCTGGGGGGAAGGGGACATGAGATCAGAGCTGTCCTTGCAGGGCCCTGAGGCACTGTAGGCGTGAGTCTGCCTGAGTCCTCCAGGCCAGCCTGCTGCAGCTCTGAGCTGCCACAGAGGGTTGTCTGCAGAGAGCCCTGGCAGTGGCCGGCCCAGGCAGACACAGGCCACTGTGAGGGGTCCCTCAGACTCGTGGTCAGGCAGGACATTGGGACCCAGGAGACAAGGGCTGGGAAAGAGGAGGCTCCTGAACCTGGGACTCCTCCCTGAGGCCCGTTTCCATGAGAGAGACATCCTCAACCTATGGGCCTCAGGTCCCAGTTTCCAGGGCACAGACAGGAGAGAGGGGTGGTGCCAAGAGAGACAGTGGGGTGAGGGGTGGGCTTCAAGGGGCACAGGAGAGGGGGAACTAGGAAACAACATTAAGAGCCACTGTGTGCAGAGAGGTATTTAGAGAGAATCAGAGGAGGTCAGCTGAGAGACAGAAAGTGACTTGAGAACTGAGGGTTTTAGGGCTACATCAAGTGCAAAGGGTGGGAAATAAAAAACTGACATATTTGTCCTTTACATAGGGTTACTCTGAAACGTAATTTTTCCCATAAATGGATTGGTCTTGGCCTGTCTCCTCTCAAACTCCAAGTTCCTTACTACCTTTAATAGATCCTTTTCCCTAAATGACTGCCCACATCTCAGGGCCTTGAGACAACACTCCAGTGCCTGTCACACACCCTCCAGGCCGTTCTTTCTCCTCTCCAGTATTCATCCTAAGGACCTCCCTCCTCTGACCCCAGTCTAAGCAGCTGTATTAATCAGATAGCTTTCTACTTGCTAATTTCTAATCCTTCCCAGACAACGCAGGACATTCCTGGGCACAAGGGCTCAGTAAATTAAGGAGCCTGTTGAAGCAAAATGCAGGCTCTTGAAATTTTAGGTTGGTTTAGCAAAGATTTATATTTTAGTTCAAAAGAATTTCCAGCACTTGCAAAGGCATGTGTGTGTGCATATGTGTGTGTATATGTGAGACAGAGACAGAGAGAGAGTCGGCCCTTGGAGACTGAAAATCCTAGTGGCATAATCTGGGGCAAGTAGCTCTTTCATGCTGTAGGAATAATGATCCTACCTCGCAGGGTTGTTATGAGGATGAAAGTAGATAGTGTTTAAACAACTCGTAACTCAGCCCCTTGCACACACTTTACTATCCTTTTCTTTGCTTGGTGCTGGGGTTGGAGGAACTTGTTAGGGACACAAAATAAGTCTGAGAGAAGGTTCTGCAATTCTACTTGCTTATCTCCTAGTCTAGTTGTAAACAAGGTGCAGAAGAAATAGATAAGTGCCAACCAGTGGTCTACTCAGTTTGGTGCCCACTCTTCAGGTCCAAGCTCTCCCTGGCCCCTGACCAGGGCCAACATAGCTTTCCTTTTTCCTTTTTTTTTTCCCTGTGCTTTCCTTAGAACCTGGAGCCAGGCTGCAGCTGGTCCATAGACAAGAAGCCTGTGCACAGCACAACTGGTGAGTTGGTGGGCTGGCTCCACGGGGCTTGGTTTTCTCTTGTGTGGCCTGGAATGGCAGGGTGATGTGCTCCATAGTGCAGGCAGCAGCTAATGCCCCTGAGAAAGGTGTTGGCCAGCAGGAGACAGGGAACAAGAGGGGGTCAGCAATTGGGATCTTCTCCTTTTCTGGTCAACTATCCTCACATGTAGAAATTCACATCAATGAAACTTACCACCAAGCAGTAGCTGACAAACTACTGCATGGAAGCCTGCACACCCCATTCCTGACTCACTGCACCCCATCCTGTCCACCCCTTTCCTGTCTCACTGCACCCAAAAGTGCCCACTCCTTTCCTGTCACATTGTACCCAATCCAGCCCACCCCTTTCCTGTATCACTGCACCCAAGCCTGCCCACCCTGTTCCTGTCTAACTCACCCCACACTGCCTACCTCTTTCCCGTCACACTGCACTCAACCCTGTCCACCCCGTCCTGTCTCACTGTACCCAAGCCCGCCCAACCATTCCACATCTCACTGCACCAAACCCTGCCCACCCCTTTCCTGTCTCATGCACCCAAGCCTGCCCACCCATTTCCCATCTCACTGCACCCAACCCTGCTCACCCCTTTCCTGTCTCACTGCATCCAACCTTGCCCAACCCTTTTCTGTCTCACTGCACCCAACCATGCCCACCCATTTCCCATATCACTGCACCCAACCCTGCCAATCCCTTTCCTGTCTCATGCACCCAAGCCTGCCCACCCCTTTCCTATGTCACTGCACCCAACCCTGCCCACCCCTTTCGTGTCTTACTGCACCCAACCCTGCCAATCCCTTTCCTGTCTCATGCACCAAAGCCTGCCCATCCTTTCCTGTCTCACTGCACCCATCTGTCCACCCCTTTCCTGTCTCACTGCACCCAACCCTGCCCACCCTTTTCCTGTCTCACTGCACTTCTGTTCCTTCATTCTTTTTCCCTGGGTTGTATTCATGAATAATCTGGTAGCACATGAGATTTTCCCTCAGGCATAATTTTCAAGGCCTCTGGATGAAGACTTGTCCTAAAGCAGTGAGTAGTGCCCTGTCAAGACTAAGCACAGATCTACTGGAGAAGCAGGTAGGAGGAGCTGGTGTTGGTGTGGCGCTGGGCAAGCTGAGGGCTGTCTCAGCGGTGGAGTGGGGCTCAGGGACTCTGAGACCTGAATGTCGGGGAAAGAAGGAGAGCATGAACCTGCTCAGCTTTAGGAGAAGCCAGTGCTGCTTAAACAAAGGTTTCCAAGAGCAGGGGTCAGGGCTGAGGTTGGAGAGCTAGCTTTTGCTTTCACTGGAGGCTTTGAAAGCCACTCTGGGGACTTCAGGCACGGGCAGCTTCGTGGGTAGTAGGAGCTGAGTGCAGTGTGCAGCCTGGGCATTCTCTCCATTAGATACAACCATCTAGCAGGCAGCTCAGACTCCCCTCACCCCTGCAGGATCCCTCACCACACAGGACTTATGTTCTTCACCTTGACTAGTATCCTCTGAATTGATCAGTTGTCCCAATGATCCTCCAGTGCTTTTCAATTTTAGCAGAATCACTTAAGGATTTCTTTTCTTTTTCTTTTTTTTTCTTTCTTTGAGATTAGTACCTATGTTTCACCTCACCCCAGGTGAGGCCCATGGATCTAATGTTATAAAGCTCACAGGTGGTCCCAAATGAAGTACTAGGGATCTCAGCTAACCCTCGTGCATGCTGCAAAGCCACACTGTGACTTCTGTTCTTTCCTGCGTGGAAATGGAGATCATCTGAAGATTCTGGACATTTTTCCCCTTGAGAATGTTTTATTAGTCTTATAGGGCTGCTATAAAAAGGGATCACAGAGTAGGGGGCTTAAACAACAGAAATTTATTTTCTCACAGTTCTGGAGGCTGGAACCCCAACTGAAGTATCACAGTTTTGGTTTCTCCTGAGGCCTCTCCTTTGCTTGCAGACCACCTTCCTGCTGTGTCCTCAAGGTCTTGCCTCTGTGTGTGCACATCCTTGGGATTTATTGTGTCCGAATTTCCTCTCCTTATAAGGACACCTGTCAGATTGGATTGGGGCCCATCCTAAGGGCCTCATTTTTAACTTAATTACCTCTTTAAAGGCCCTGTCTCTAATGCAGTCACATTCTCAGGTCCTGGGGGTGAGGGCTTCAACATAACATAACCCTCTCCACCTAGTAACGACCCCTCAGCCTACAGATCTGGCATCTATGACAAAGTCCAGAGGCTTCTGCACGCTGCTTCACGCAGCCTAGGAGGAGGCAGCAAGTCTCCTACATCTCCCGCATGGCACACATCATGCAGGTCTGCTGTCCTCCTCCTCAGGGCACGCCATTCTGCAGTTTCAGATCCTGCAAGACATTTTCCCTAGAGTTGTGCCGGGGTGGGGTGGGGGTAGGGTTCATGGAAAAACTAGCTTTGAAGAGGCGGGATTTAAGGCTTTAAATTCTGAGGATCAACTGTGTCTATAGAAAGAGGGGCTCCTGGGAGTAGAAGTCCAGATACAACCTCCCAGAGCAGGTCTGTCATTGCGGAGAGTAGAAGCAGCAGCTGTGGGCAATCTCTCTGCTCCTACGGGTCTGTCTCCCTCACCCAGGTCAGCAGCCAGGGCAGGCTATGTTCCCAGGGGGCTGGGCACAGGTCCAGAGCAGCCTTCCGGTTGTCCCTGCAGGGAGATGGGGAGGAGGAGGAGGACAGGTCAGTGGCCCAGGGCAGGGAAATGGGATTGGGCCTCACTTCAGAGATTGAAAAGCCAAGGTCCAAGGAGGCTGGGGTTTGCAGTGGTCACAGGTGGGCCCTGGAATCCAGGCTCCTGGTCCTCCCATAGCTCTGTCCTCCACGCCAGGGGCAGCTCAAAAGCCATGGCCTGCTGCCCTGCAGGACAAGCACCTCACCCTCTGCTTGCCTGGCCTCCAAATTTCATCATATTTTAAGTGGGTGGGCAGATCCCACCTCCCTGTACCCTCCTGACCCACAGGCTCTGTTTCACTCAGCTCCTAACTGCTGGAGCAGCTCAGAGTGGCCACAGGCCATGGAAGACTGAGGTCGGGTGGCAGTAACTTGAGGAGAGTCTTGGCAACATCAGAACAGCTGAGAGCCTATATTTCTTTATTGTTTAAATTAAATCATAATCCCCTGGCTACCTTAGAGCTCTAAGGATCAAATAAACTAACAAAGTGGTTCATACCTTATAACCACAGTTTGAATTTGCATTTATGCCATTGCTCTTATTAGAGGAAGTGATCTGTGCACTAGACTAGGAGTCAGAGATTCTGGATTTGAGCCCAGACCTGTTATTTACCAGCTGATTTGTACTTAGATTTCTTATCTTAAAAATGAGTGGATCGGGGCCAGCCCAGTGGTGTAGTGGCTGAGTTCGGTTGCTCTGCTTCAGCAGCCTGGGGTTCAGAGGGTTTGTATTCTGGAGATGGACCTACACACTGCTCATCAAGCCATGCTCTGGTGGAGTCCCACATACAAAATAGTAGAAGATTGGCACAGATGTTAGCTCAGTGACAACTTTCCTCACCAAAAAAAAGATAAATAAATAAATAAGTAGGTCAAAAATAGCCACTGCACTGTCCATTCAGTCATTATTTCACTCATTCAACAAACATTTGCTGAGCATCAACTCTGTACTAGGCACCGTGCAAGACACTGGGATTTAGAGCTGAGCATTCAGAGTCCCTGATCTCATGTTGCTTATGTTCTAGTGGTGAGGAAATAGAGAATAAATACATAAGTGTACTGATCTGCTCGGGCAGCCATAATAAAATACCATAGACTGGAGGCTTAAACAACAGACGTCTGTTTCTCACAGCTCTGGAAGCTGGAAGTTCAAGATCAAGGTCTGGCCAGTTCATTTCCCGGGGAGAGCCTTCTTCCTGGCTTACAGCCATTTCTCAATATGTCTCATAGGCCTTTCCTTGGTGCTCATGTGTGTGTGGGGACAGAGAAAGATCTCTCTTTCTTCCTCTTCTTATCTCACCAATCCAGTCAGATTAGGACCCCACCCTTATGACCTCATTAAATCATAACTGCCATCTAAAAGTCCTGTCTTCAAATATGGAGGATTAGGTCTTTAACCTATGAATTTTTTTTTTTTTTTTTTTTTTTTGCTGAAGATTAGATCTGAGCTAATATCTTCTGCCAATCCTCCTCTTTTCGCTGAGGAAGCCTGGCCCTGAGCTAACATCCATGCCCATCTTCCTCTACTTTATATGTGGAATTCCTACCACAGCATGGCTTGTCAAGTGGTGCCATGTCTGCACCAGGGATCTGAACTGGCGAACCCCAGGCTGCCGAAGCGGAATCTGCAAACTTAACCCCTGCGCCACCGGGCTGGGCCAGCAGCCTTCAACCTACGAATTTTGAGGGGACACAATTAACTCTATGGCAGTAAGCAATTCAACAAATAAGATAATTTGAGATAATGACAAGTGCTATAAAAATTAACCACACACTAAAAAACATAAAGCAAATGGGAAGGTGAGATGCACCTTCTAAGTTGCATTGTTGGGAAGGCATATCTCAGCCGAAGCCCAAGCAATGGGGCGGATGAACCTTGAGGCAGTAAGGGAGAGGACTCGAGGCAGAGGAACAGCCAGGGTAAGTTTCTGAGACCAGATGCAGTTTGAAAAGTCCAAAAGCATCAAGAAGGCCAGACTGGCTGCAACAGAGTGAGGGGTCAGGAGATGAGTTGAGAGTGGGCCATAGAGAACTTTACGTGGCACCCTGTGGGGAATGCCTTTGAAGCTTGTAACCTGTGAAGTGCTGTGGTGACACTTTAAAAAGATTGTTCTGCCACTGAGTGATAAAGGATTTATTAGGAACTGGCCAAAGAGTGTTAGGGGCTGGTCATCTAGGCCAGAAACAATGGTGGATTCACTTGACTAGTAGTGATATAGATGGGAAAATGGATGGATTCAAGATGCATTTTAGAGAAAGGGTGAAGAGAGTCTATGATGAACCTAATGTGGGCTATGAGGGAAAGTGAGGGCTCAAAGCTGACGCCTAAAATTTTAGTCTGAGATACTTCTAGCTTTTTCTGACTCCTAGTTCTTTCACAGAGATGAGAAAGACCCAGGGAAGGGCAGACTTCAGGGGAGTGATCAACATTTCTGCTTGGCTATGTTCAGTTTTATATGCCTGTGCATACCTGTATGGAGATAAAGCAGAGGCATGTGCATCTAAGAATTTCAAGTTAAGGGGAGAAGTCAGGGCTAATGACACAGATGTGGCAGTCACCCAGTGTACAGTCTTTAAAGCCATTTATCTGATGTGCACACCCAGATAAGAGGGGGGAATGAGAAGGAGGAGGGAGGGAGATAGAGCCCTGGGGTGACCCAACACAAAGAGGACTAGCATGGGACAGCAAGCCAACATAACAGAAAGAGAGGGAGTTGGCTGTGTCATAGAAGGAGCCAGGGATGAATGGCACATGATGCTGGCTGCTATTAGGGTGCAGTAAGATGAAATATGGGAGAGCTTTTTCTAAATCTAAAACACTGTTCAACTGCTAGTCATAGGTGTGGGCCGAGGGAAAGAGTGGTTACAGCAATGAAGAAACTGTGTGGGCCACCAGTTCATCAATTCTCTGTTCCAGGAGGAAGCTAGGGGGGAACCTGAATAGGGGGAAAGTGCAGGTGTCTCCTACAGTCATCAGGACCAGTATCGCTCCCCTCTCCTTACTTGCTGATTACTTCCTCCTTCTGTCCTGCTGCCCCTCACTTCTGTGGGGTATTTGTTCACTGACTCACTCACGCACTCATTCATTCCCATGCCCAGACACTGAGACAGGTACAGATTTATCAAGAAAGGCAGAGTCAGATTCCATGATGTTGGGGTGTCTACGGTCCTTTCCAAATGTGCCATATGTGCAGCCATGGAAACCTTGGAGAGGAGCCAAGAATGGTTCTCAGCCATGCAGCAGCAAGCACACATGGGCACAGGGCTCACACACATGGACACATGCCCTGAGTAGATGTCTCAGAGATAAAGGAATGCCACAAAAAGGCAACATCAGTGAGACAAGTTCAGCCATGACTGTATTTCTCTCGTCTCATTTATGCCATTGGATATTGGTTTTGCTTGGAGTTTCTCAAGTGGTGTTTGGTTCTGATGTGAATTACAAATACATTCGGGCAGATACACACTTGCCCAGCCAGTGGTGTCTTTGAAGATATGGGAGAACTTTCAAAAAATATATTTTTACTGATTTCAATCACTTGGGCTAAGAAATGAGAAGTGGAATTGTGAGGAGGTCAGAGGTGGCAGAGCAGGAGGGCATTTCACGGGAAGCGGGGAGGTTGTCTCCTCACTTTCTTCTGGGCCATTTTCCTGAATGGGACAGAGCACCTTACCATGTTTGGATACTTTGCCAAGAGATAACAGGGGCTCCTGTTCAATAAGTCAGAAGTGTGAGATGGCTGGGCTCAGAGTGAACTTGGCTAAGTTGCCCCATAATCCTATGGAGGCCCTCTGGGAGCCCAGTTCCTTCTTCTTCCTGATTATTTTCTTTATCAAGGGTGGGGAAAGAAGGACTCATCTGCCTAAGCCATGAATGAGCACTTTCAGGCAACTGTTATTGCTGGGATCTGCATGGGACACTGCCAGGGGCAGCTTAGCTTTCTCCAGCGGTCTGACTTAGGCAGCTCCCTGACATCTCAGGAGAAAACCGTCTCTCCCTTCACTTTCAGGAGAAAAGCGTGCCCTTCGATAAGGGGGCTATTCTTCTTCAGTAAAGTGGAAAAGGGTTGGGGAAATTATTATTTTCTTTGGAAAATCATTGAAATATCTCTGCTGAAAGAGGAGAAGATTGCTGAGGTGGGAGATGTTGACTGTCTCCAGATCAGGAAGACCATGATGGTTGCTATAGCATCATACACCACCCTTTATTTGGTGCTATTGTGGTCATATGTGTACCTACTCCAAGTGTCAGAGGGGTTTAGGATTGAGTGAGCCTCTCCTCCTCTCCAGTACAATCACAGGCTTTTATCCCTGGGACCAAGATCACTTGGAGCTCAGAAGACACAGAATGAATCGCTCCCAAACACCTCAGATGTTTTACCAAAATCCAGGGAGAGACTACAATCCCATGGATGAATTTTAGGGACAAGAAGAAAACTGATTTTATTGGATACCTACTCTACAGCAGACATTTAAAACTTCTTTACCCTCCAACAATTGGAGTACTCATTTGTGCAGAGGAGGAAACTAAGGTCTAGAGCAGTGCTGTCCAATAGAACTTTCTGGGATGCTGGAAATTGTCTGTGTACATTGTCCAATGCAGTAGCCACTAGCCACGTGTGACTACCAAGCCATTGAAATGAGGCTAGTGCAACTGAGGAATGAAAATTTTAATTTAATTTAACTTAATGTAAATATAAGCAGCTGCTTGGGGCTGTTGGCTGCCACATTGGACAGTACAGGTCTAGGGAATAAATTAGTGTGCCCAAGATCACACAGCTAGTAAGCAGCAATGCTAGAGGTCGAACTCTATTTCCCTCCCTGAGATGATGTTCCTTGCACTTCCATGTGACCAGAGACAACAGAAAGTTAGAGAGCAAGAGAGAATTGAGGATCCTTCTGACTAGAGCTATTTCCTCCAAGGTATCTGCCCTGAGTCAGCCTCCAGGTGTGAGGATCTCACTTCAAGTTTCCTCCTGCCCCCAAGGACTTTCATTCTGAGAAATCCTTCACCATGGAAAAAGATCAGAAAATGGCTGACCTAAGACATTTTAGCGATTAAAGTCTGGGTGAAATTCTAAAGTGAGTGGAGACAGAGTGTCCAGGGGGTGAGAGAAAAGGAAAAAGAAATTGTTGAAAATCTGAGGTGTTATTAGAAAATTTCAATTCAGCTCAGATCTTGGCTAAAGATCACCCTTATCCCACTGTATATCATTCCTGTGTTCTTTGTCTCCAGATTTTCAGCTGCAGAGGTTGGATACTCACTCATCACATTTTCCTAATGTGATCATACAGAAGAGAGGTTTCACAAAGGGCCTTGGACATCACCTGTCTCCATCTGCAAACCTTTGTTAGAGGGTTCACTGTGGCCTCTGAGACCCCCCCTTCTGCTGACCCTTGCTGAGAGCACCTAGTGTTCTTCTAGTGCAGAGAAAATGCCTTGACCCAGGAGAGATGGTTTCAGTCCTGGATCAGCCATTGTCCAGCTGAGCCATAGTTTATTCACATATGATGAAAGTATAATACTATACCAACAACTATCATTTTTGAGAGTTTACACCAAGCAGGCACTGTGCTTTACATCCATTATCTTATGTAGTGAATATATCAATACTATTCCCACAAGGAGACCCAGAAACTAGCCCAATATCACCAGCTAGTAGGTAGAAGAGCTGAATTTAAATCAGGTCTATTCAGCTCCCCTGTGTTCTTATTAACTGCAGCTGTTGCCTCAGAGATGATGATGGTACCACCCACACCAAAGGATGTCAGTGAATGAGGGTGACTACTCTAGCTGAACCAAGGAAGGGGCTTGTGCATCCAGAAGAAGGAGACAAATTCTGAGCCATATATGATACTTTCCCCCAGCAGCATTCTTTCCTGGATTTCATCCCCCTCCCTTCCCAGCTGGTCATTTTGGGTGTTACTGATGGGGAAACTGACCTGCCAGTTTGTCTACTGGGTCAATCCCCTGCCTGGACAGATCACATGACTCCTGCTGGACTGTGTTAGAATCTGCTCAGTCTAACGACATTTTAACTTAACTGCTTCAGACTCCAATGGCATTTGTTTTTTTCTTCTTTTTCTTTACATCTTTTAAATGATTATATTAACAGGAGTCAAAGGCTTTAAATCAGAGGATTTTAACTAAAAGGTAAGAAATTCCCTGATCCAATACTACTGCCAAAATGGGAAACAGAAGTCTTCTGATGCAAGCAAGATGCTCTCTATTGTGATTATCACGAGAACTGATACTTATTTAAGGCTTACTTTGAATCTCATGCCTAATAAGGGTCTTAGGGTACCTGGCTGGTTTAGGAGAACCAGGAGTTATTCTCAGAGCCCTCCGTTATTTACACAATGTTGCAATGTCCAGGCTGGACAAGTGGAAAGCTGTGTATCTGCTAGATGAGACTGGGGTGGCCGGGGCTGAATGAGGACAGCTTAGTGTCCCAGCTCTGCTACCACTTCCTGGTGGGGAAGACAAGCTCTGTGACTCACCACTGAACTATGAACCTATGGGACAGGGACCTTTGTGTCCCCAGCTCTTAGGATAAGATGTCACTTAAGAGATAAGAAGTCCCTCCACACATATTGACTAAATTGAATTACATTCTTTGTGGAGCTGGTCAGAGTATAAATGCATACATTCTTAAATAATAGATTATTATACCCACTTGACAAATGTGTCACAAATGCTGCTTGTCTCCTGGTTTAATCTCTATAGCTGAGGGGAAAGGAGAACAGCACCAACATGCAAAAAGCCATGTTTGGTGCTTTACTTATGTTATCTTACTTATTTGTCACAGCGACTCTGTGAATTTATTCTCTCTAATTACAGATGAGAGAATTGGGACTAAGAGAAGTTAAGTTGAGGTAGTGTGGTCTTGTTTAGAAACTTTTATATCAAACACAGAATCAGAATATGATTTTGCCACTTATCAGTTTGGTGACTTTAGGTGAGTATTTTAACCTCTGTAACCCTCTGTTTCCTGACATGTAAAATACGGATAAAAATATCTACTTCAGACGGTTGTTACACATGTGACATTCCATGAGTATATGAAAGTTATACTGGTGCCTGAAATATAAATGAGAAGTCATGAATGTCAAGTCCCCCTCGCCCCAATCACACAAGACCCATCACCCCTAAGTGTTGTAGTCAGTACCTGAATCTAGTCGGTTTCATCAAAACATACAGTTTCGGGCAGCCAGGTGGAGCAGCAGTTAAGTGCTCATGTTCCGCTTAGGTGGCCCGGGGTTCGCCGGTCCGGATCCCGGGTGGGGACATGGCACTGCTTGGCAAGCCATGCTGTGGTAGGCGTCCCACGTATAAAGTAGAGGAGGATGGTCAGGGATGTTAGCTCAGGGCCAGTCTTCCTCAGAAAAAAGAGCAGGATTGGAAGATGTTAGCTCAGGACTAATCTTCCTCAAGGAAAAAAATATATATATACTCTCTCCCTTATGTCACCCAGCCTTTCCAAAATGGCACTGGCAGCCTGGCAGACATAAATGTGCACATGTGCACCATGCTGAGGAATTGTACGTTTTGGGCACAGCTGGCGGTCTTGAGTAGCGGGAGATAGAAAGTTTTTCTTGGGCCCAAATTTGAAGAGGTAGAATGAACTGTTTAGATTTTCAATTTTGGTTCATGGATTATGTGCCAGAGGTGTCTCAGATGTGAAAAGCAAATAAAAAGCACTTTGCTTCTTCCAGGTCAGTGTGTCAACCCTGAATGGAAATGACCATACTGAAGTCACAAGGGCCAGAAAGGAGCCAGGTGTCTTCAGGTTCCTAACATGGTTGGCAAGTTTGCAGCTGAAAAGACAGCTTTCTCGGTGGAGATGGACCTAGTGGGTGCAGTTGAGGCCTCTGCTCTGAGCAGCCTAGATACGAGATATTAAGAAAAGGTCTTTATGCTTTCTCCTTCAGGGGAGAAGTCTTTCGGGAGAAGAAATTGTTGAAGGCCAGGAAGTTCAGAGGCTTTCTGCAAAGCTAAGGAATACGATTTCAGGGTAAATTTCTTCTCATGATTGTATTTTATTTCAGAGCCCTTAGGATAACATCGTTATTCTTTCCATGTCAGTGTCATCTCTGCCTTTTTTGCATATTCTGCTGGCTCCTTTGCTTTTGTGCTGATAAATAGTTATGTTTGTAAGATAGAGGTTACAAGGACCAGCACAAGCAATTTGCCGATGTCAGGCTGAAATCGCCTAGCTCTTCCTTGCTGTTCCTCGGGGCCCTCTCTCCAGATAGGGGACTCCTGGGGAGGGAGACATGTCCCCTCTCCACCTGTCAAACACCACTGGGACTGACATCCACACACTACTTCCGTGTGATGCAGAAACTCCTACACCCACATGCCATTAAGATTAAAACACTATTCAGGTATGATCTGTCTTGTGAGTACGCAGTCCATCTTGGTCAGTCCATAAGTTCTAGAGAGGTCCATTGCAGAGGAGCTGTGCCCTCAAAGAGTCCCAAGGGAGGCAATGTGGCTTCATCTATAAAAGAGGAATGGCTTGGGTGAAAGGGGTTAGTACTTGGTTCAGGTACCATCTCTGCCACTTACCAGTTAAGTCATATTCGAGAAGCGACTTTAGGCTCTCTGACCTTTGATTTCCTATCTATAAAGCAGCATTGCTATCATTTTGGAAAGCCAAGGTGGTGAGGGGTGAGAGCACATGTTTTGCTTCAGACTGACTGGGCTCAGGTCCTGACTACATCAGTTAGAAGTGACAAATCTTGTGTAAGAAGGACTAGGCGGGAGTTGGCATTCATGGATTCTTACAGTTCAGGCATCTACATAACTTTCATTTATTCATGAAACTTAGCACTTAAAATGATTCTCTGAAGTCAATATTTTTATACGTACTGCTTTTTCTGCTCTTAGATTGTTTTAAGAATAAAATGAGACATTGTAGGTGAATATAAGTGATAGTCATCACATAGACATAGGTGGTATATTCGTGAAACTTAACACTTTTAATAACTCTCTGAAGTAGGTAGATTTATACCTCCTGCTTTGTTTCCTTTTAGGGTTGTTGTAAGGACAAAATGAGGTGTTGTAGGTGACAGTCCTTCACAAATTCTAAAGCACAGTGCAGATGTCCATTGTGAAGCACAGTGGCTAAGAGAGAAGATTCTGGAGTTTATCCATCTGGGTTTGAATCCCAGCTCTGCCAGTGATTAGCTGTGTGATCTTGGGTGCTTAATACTATGACTCAGTTTCCTCGACAGTAAACTTCAGACAAACAGTATTATTTCAAAAATTTGTTATAAGGTAAAAATGAGTTAACATGTAATGTACTTATCTTAGCATCTGGAACATAGTAAATAATATTTAAGTGTTTGTTGCAATTGTAATATTATTATTGTTATTGTTGCTATTGTTGTTATTATTAGTATTGTTGTTTGTTGCTATTGTTTTTATAGCTATAGTCTGAATAGAGTAATTCACAGATGGCCTCATCTCCAGTAACTTACAACTCCAAGCAGCCACTGTGAGTGTAGGATTTTATTTTGATTCTTTCTATTGTATTAACAAAATCGTAGAATGTTAGAACTGGTTGAAATCCACTCTATGACAATCTGTATGTTAACTTATGGTGTTGCAATATTTACATTCCAACTAATAATGAATGAGGGTTTCGATTTCTTAACATCCTTACCAACATTTACTTTTCATGTTTTTAATTGCATTCTAATGGGTATGATGAAATATGTCATTGTGGCATTGATTTGCATTTCCTTAATGAAAAAAGTTGTGAGGCATCTTTTCATATGCTTCTTGACATTAGTATACTTCTGGGAGAAATGTCTATTCAAAGTCTTTGTTCATCTTTTTGATTGGGCTGTCTTTTTATTGTAGTAAGAGTTCTTTATATATATTCCAGACACTAGACTCTTACCAGATACATGATTTGCAAATATTTTTCCCATTCTGTAAGTTGACTTTTTACTTTTTAGTGTCCCAGCCCTGTTTGTTGAAAAAAAGTATTCTTTCCTTATTGAATATGCTTGGCACTCTTGTCAAAAAGCAGCTGATCCTATATTCATAGATCTTTTTCTGGACTGTCAATTCCATTCCATTGGTCTACATGTCCATCTATATGTCAGTACTACACTGTTGAAATGTGTTCACTAATTTTGTGTTTTCTTTTGTTCTGGCTATTTGGGCTCCTTTGAATGTCCATAAAAGTTTTCAAATCAATTTGTTCAATTCTGTAAAATAGGAAAAAAAAAAGGCAGTAAAATTCTGATAGAGATGACAGGTCTGCACATTAATTTGAGAAATATTGCCATCTTAACAATATTAAGTCTTCCAATCCATGAAAACGGGATATACTTCCATTTAATTAGATCTTCTTTAATTTCTTTGGACAATATTTTATAATTTTCAGTGCACTAGTCTTGTACTTTGGGGTTAAATTTATTTCTAAGTTTTTTTTCTTTTTAACACTATTGTAAATGGAATCATTTCATTTTCAGAAAGTTCATTGCTAGTGTATAGAAAACTACAAGTGATTTTTGCATATTTATCTCATATACAGCATCTTTGTTTAACATGTTTATTGTCTAAAGTAGTTTTTGTGTTTGTATGTGTGTGTGTATTCTTTAGGGTTTTTATATGTTAGATCATACTTTCTACAAATAAACATAGCTTTATTTCTTCCTTTTCAATCTAGATGCATTTTCTTGCCTAATTACCCCCTAGAACTTCCAGCATAATATTGAATGAAAGTGATGAGAACAGAAATCCTTGTTTCATTCCTGATCTTAGTAGGGAAGCAGTCTTTCACCATTAAATATGAAGTTAATTGTGAACTTTTTGCAGATTTCTTGTGACAGATTGAGGAGGTCCCCTTTTATTTTTAGTTTACTGAGTGTTTGTATCATGAAAGTGTGTTGGATTTTGTCACACATTCCTTTTTTGTTCCTCATTTCCTCCATTACTGCCTTTTTGTGTGTTAAATAGACATTTCTAGCATACCATTTTAATTCTTTTGTCATTTCTTTTACTTTATAATTTTAATTTATTTTCTTAGTGGTTGTGCTGAGGATTACTATTAACATCTTAATTTATAATAATCTTGTTCAGATTGATACAAACT
The DNA here is from genome assembly GCF_021613505.1 of Equus quagga. NCBI lineage: Eukaryota > Metazoa > Chordata > Mammalia > Perissodactyla > Equidae > Equus > Equus quagga. The sequence continues at coordinate 83,181,925 of NC_060280.1, read as the reverse complement.
CAGCTTCCATAGGATACAAAAACTTTGTTTGGTATAACTCCATCCCCTCATTTATTGTGGTACTGTCAAAAATTACATTTTTATACATTGTGTGTTCAACATGTATTTATAATATTTTATGTAATTGCCTTTTTTATATCATGAAGAAAAATACATTTATACTGTCTTTATATTAACCTATATAGTTATCTTTACCAGTGCTATTTATTCATATGAATTTGAGTCACTGTCTTGTGTACTTTTATTTCAACCTGAAGGTTTCCCTGTTATACATATGATTTCTTTAATCATATATCTCAGATTTTTTTGTATGCTTGATCTTATTGTGCTTTATTACAGTCAGCTTTACCAAAATTATCTTCATTTATTGTTGATCTGAACACTTGGGAAAGAGAGTAGATGTCTATGTGGGAATGAATTCTCCTCTCAGATCAGCACAGTGAATGGAGCCTTGCCACACTTGGTTTGTATTCATGCAGCTTAGAGACACATCTGAAGCTCAGTCAGAGGAATTATGTCAACTCCAACTGTAGTGGTAATTAATGCTTCTCTTTTTGACAGTATTGATTTCATTAATTATTTTATCAGTCCTGTTGTAAATGTTTGTGTTATTATTTTAAGACAGATCTAATACTATTTTTGGGGAGTGTTGGGGAAAATGAAACATCCAGATACATAATAAACCTCATATGATATTTAATAATGTCATCGACCCAGAGTTAGTACCAATTCCAACTCCTGTAAATGCTGTAGCATCATTGTATGAGTGCCAAAATGACATCAGATTAGACAGTGATTAGCATGGACCTGCCGATGTCTTTTGCTAAGTGGAGACAATGAACATTGTAAAATAGTTACAATAACATTGACTCAGACATGAAAACAATTTTATGGCAGATTACACTTAAAGAAATAAGCCCAGTGAAAACACAACATCAACACTAAATCTGGGTCAGGTCATCAGCTCACAGAGACACAGGGAGACAACCACCAGACACTGTGCAGCCCTCCGCCTGCCATGCTGTGCCAGTGTCTTCAGGTGACTGGGAGCTCTTCACTTTGGGGAGATTCTCTGCCTGAGATCAGCACTCAGACTACAAAGAGAGGGGAGACGGAGGGAAAATGTTTTTTCTGACTTTCTAAAACGTGAACTATGGAAGAAGTGGGCATGAAATCTCTACTGACCTTGGGAAAGTTAATGTCAACCAAACAGAAAAGGGCAAAATTGAGAAAAATAACAAAGGATTGCTCTTGTTATGCAGAAGTGAGAGGAATGGTATGACAAAGCTAAAAATAATGCATTAATGAGATGACAAAGACTCAGTTGAATTAGTAAACAAAATAAAAATGAATAAGAAAATATGAGATTTGTTAAATATTGGAAATAACCATTCTTGGTTTGATATTAATGCTTCTTCCTGTGAGGATCATTTATTTGCATCATTTACATCAGGGTGAACTCAGTCCTCTCCTTTTTACCTCATCAGTTTCTTTCTTCCCACAGGCCCTGGATTGTTAGCCCAGTGGTGAAGCGGTACTGCTCAACTCTCATAAATGAGCTTAACTTTCAGGATCAGCTTTGGGAAATCAGCTGAATTCTAGACCTCAGCTTCACAGTTGTGTGTATATATATTTAATTCTACAAACAGATGAGGAAATTTGAATACTTAAAAAATAATTTAAAAAATGGAAAGAGGCATAATATCAGCTTTATTAAAATCCATTTTGTGTTAAATAGTCCACTGGACATGGACTAAAAAAACAGTGTTGGAGGGGCCAGCCCAGTGGCCGGCCCAGTGGTTAAGTTTGCATGCTCCTCTTCAGAGAACCGGAGTTCACATGTTCAGATCCTGGGCACAGACCACCTACACACTACTCATCAAGCTGTGCTGTGACAGCATCACACATACAAAAGAGAGGAAGACTGGTACAGATGTTAGCTCAGTGCCAATCTTCCTCACAAAAAAAAAGAAAAAAAAATCTTGGAAAAAGGATGACTATTTTCAGCCTAAGATTCTGATCAAATCAGGTCCTTGGAAAATGCAGAATAGATGCCTCTCTTTACTCTATTCACCTCCAATTATTGCTGTAACTTATACCCTAATTATTTTAGAATTTAAATGTACCCATTAAGCTTATTCCTTTGCTTCCTAAAAATTTTTCTATAAAGTAAAGTGAGCAGTTTCTAAAAACAGACATTACCAGTTTGTCCCAAGGTCTAGAACTTTCTTTTAAATTTCTCTCCTCCACCCTAGATCCAAGTCTCAAGTTGGAGCTTTCTAGGTAAAAGGTGATAATAATATAGCATAAATAGAAGATCAGAGGCAGTGTTGATGTGTCGACGGTGGTGGAGAGAAGGTGAAAGGCAGTGTTTCTATGGCGGAAGTGGTAGAGGGAAGAGGATTGGAGACAGGGTTCCTCTCCTCCACCAACACCATCACAACAACACTGAGGTTCCTCTCCCACTTCATCACACCACTATTAACCCCCAACTCCTCCTCTCCACTACCTCCACACATCAATCCTGTCTTCTACCTCCTTCGCATCCACCACCTCCTCACCAACTCCCTTCCCACCACTCCCGTCCACTGACACCATCTTGTCAATTGTGACTCTACCTGTCCCCTCCATGACCACCATCACAACAACCCAGGATTTCACCTCCTTCCCTCGATAACCCTCATCATATCGACACTGCCTCCAATTTCCTCTTTACCACTACTTTCGTCAAACAACCCAATTTGTATCGCTTCCCCTCCATCAATGCCATAACCCCGAACATGACTCCTTTCCTCCACCACCTTCATCTCACCAATTCTAACTCCCATGTGCACCCCTCCACCACTTCCATCCATACCAACCTGCTTTCTGCCTCCTCCCCTCCACAACACCAAC